>NW_006777287.1:1902390-1978262 GCF_000442215.2 Lipotes vexillifer | reverse complement strand
GCTGAGAAGTTATCCCTGCTGATGGGAGAGGTTTCGTCAATGCATAACGCAGATACACAATGCACAGTGCCGGGAGAGAGGAGGCCAAAGGACAGAGAAGAATTTTTATGTTTAAATTTTTCTTGTCTTGCCATGAAATATGAATTTTATTTCACAGTACTTTTCAGCTCCTGGATTTCCATTTGGTCCTTTTGTAACGTTACTTCTTTATTGATGTCCTCTAATTTTGAGATACTCTTATCATACTTTCCCTTATATCTATTTTTTTGAATTTTATTTAATTTATTTTTTTATACAGCAGGTCTTTATTAGTCATTAATTTTATACACATCAGTATATACATGTCAATCCCAATCACCCAATTCATCACACCACCACCACCACCACCACCACCAATTTCCCCCCTTGGTGTCCATACGTTTGTTCTCTACATCTGTGTCTCAACTTCTGCCCTGCAAACTGGTTCATCTGTACCATTTTTCTAGGTTCCACATACATCTGTTAATATACAATATTTGTTTTGCTCTTTCTGACTTACTTCACTCTGTATGACAGTCTCTAGATCCATCCACGTCTCAACAAATGACTCAGTTTCATTCCTTTTTATGGCTGAGTAATATTCCATTGTATATATGTACCACTTCTTCTTTATCCATTGGTCTGTCGATGGGCATTTAGGTTGCTTCCATGACCTGGCTATTGTAAATAGTGCTGCAATGAACATTGGGGTGCATGTGTCTTTTTGAATTATGGTTTTCTCTGGGTATATGCCCAGTAGTGGGATTGCTGGATCATATGGTAATTCTATTTTTAGTTGTTTAAGGAACCTCTATACTGTTCTCCATAGTGTCTGTATCAATTTACATTCCCACCAACAGTGCAAGAGGGTTCCCTTTTCTCCACACCCTCTCCAGTATTTGTTGTTTGTAGATTTCCTGATGATGCCCATTCTAACTGGTGTGAGGTGATACCTCACTGAAGTTTTGATTTGCACTTCTCTAATAATTGGTGATGTTGAGCAGCTTTTCATGTGCTTCTTGGCCATCTGTATGTCTTCTTTGGAGAAATGTCTATTTAGGTCTTCTGCCCATTTTTGGACTGGGTTGTTTGTTTCTTTAATATTGAGCTGCATGAGCTGTTTATATATTTTGGAGATTAATCCTTTGTCCATTGATTCATTTGCAAATATTTTCTCCCATTCTGAGGGTTGTCTTTTTGTCTAGTTTATGGTTTCCTTTGCTGTGCAAAAGCTTTTAAGTTTCATTAGGTCCCATTTGTTTATTTTTGTTTTTATTTCCATTACTCTAGGAGGTGGATCAAAAAAGACCTTGCTGTGATTTATGTCAAAGACTGTTCTTCCTATGTTATCCTCTAAGAGTTTTATAGTGTCCGGTCTTACATTTAGGTCTTGAATCCATTTTGAGTTTATTTTTGTGTACGGTGTTAGGGAGTGTTCTACTTTCATTCTTTTACATGTAGCTGTCCAGTTTTCCCAGCCCCACTTATTGAAGAGACTGTCTTTTCTCCACTGTTTATCCTTGCCTCCTTTGTCATAGATTACTTGAGCATAGGTGGGAGGGTTTATCTCTGGGCTTTCTATCTTCTTCCCTTGATCTATATTTCTGTTTTTGTGCCAGTACCATATTGTCTTGATTATTGGAGCTTTGTAGTATAGTCTGAAGTCAGGGAGTCTGATTCCTCCAGCTCCGTTTTTTTCCCTCAAGACTGCCTTGGCTATTTGGGGTCTTTTGTGTTTCCATACAAATTTTAAGATTTTTTGTTCTAGTTCTGTAAAAAAATGCCATTGATAGTTTGATAGGGATTGCATTGAATCTGTAGATTGCTTTGAGTAATATAGTCATTTTCACAATATTGATTCTTCCAATCCAAGTACATGGTATATCTCTCCATCTGTTGGTATCATCTTTAATTTCTTTCATCAGTGTCTTATACTTTTCTGCATACAGGTCGTTTGTCTCCCTAGGTAGGTTTATTCCTAGGTAATTTATTCTTTTTGTTGCAATGGTAAATGAGAGTGTTTCCTAGTTTCTGTTTCAGATTGTTCATCATTAGTGTATAGGAATGCAAGAGATTTCTGTGCATTAATTTTGTGTCCTGCAACTCTACCAAATTCATTGATTAGCTCTAGTAGTTTTCTGGTGGCATTTTTAGGATTCTCTATGTATACTATCATGTCATCTGCAAACAGTGACAGTTTTACTTCTTCTTTTCCAATCTGTATTCCTTTTTCTGATTGCCATGGCTAGGACTTCCAAAACTATGTTGAAAAATAGTGGTGAGAGTGGACATCCTTGTCTTGTTTCTGATCATAGAGGAAATGCTTTCAGTTTTTCACCATTGAGAATGATGTTTGCTGTGAGTTTGTCGTATATGGCCTTTATTATGTTGAGGTAGGTTCCCTCTATGCCCACTTTCTGGAGAGTTTTTCTCATAAATGGGTGTTGAATTTTGTCAAAAGCTTTTTCTGCATCTATTGAGATGATCATATGGTTTTTATTCTTCAATTTGTTAATAAGGTGTATCACATTGATTGATTTGTGTATATTGAAGAAAACATCTTTATTGGGGTATAATTGCTTTACAATGGTGTGTTAGTTTCTGCTTTATAACAGAGTGAGTCAGTTATACATATATATATGTTCCCATATCTCTTCCCTCTTTGTCTCCCTCCCTCCCACCCTCCCTATCCCACCCCTCCAGACAGCCACAAAGAACCGAGCCGGTTTCCCTGTGCCATGCGGCTGCTTCCCACTGGCTATCTACCTTACGTTTGTTAGTATATATATGTCCATGTCTCTCTCTCGCCCTAACACACCTCACCCTTCCCCCTCCCCATATCCTCAAGTCTGTTCTCCAGTAGGTCTCTGTCTTTATTCCTGTTTTACCCCTAGGTTCTTCATAACATTTTTTTTTCTTAAATTCCATATATATGTGTTAGCATACGGTATTTGTCCTTCTCTTTCTGACTTACTTCACTCTGTATGACAGACTCTAGATCTATCCACCTCATTACAAATAGCTCAATTTCGTTTCTTTTTATGGCTGAGTAATATTCCATTGTATATATGTGCCACATCTTCTTTATCCATTCATCCGACGACGGGCACTTAGGTTGTTTCCATCTCCGGGCTATTGTAAATAGAGCTGCAATGAACATTTTGGTACATGACTCTTTCTGAATTCTGGTTTCCTCAGGGTATATACCTAGTAGTGGGATTGCTGGGTCATATGGTAGTTCTATTTGTAGTTTTTTAAGGAACCTCCATACTGTTCTCCATAGTGGCTGAACCAATTCACATTCCCACCAGCAGTGCAAGAGTGTTCCCTTTTCTCCACACCCTCTCCAGCATTTATTGTTTCTAGATTTTTTGATGATGGCCATTCTGACTGGTGTGAGATGATATCTCATTGTAGTTTTGATTTGCATTTCTCTAATGATTAATGATGTTGAGCATTCTTTCATGTGTTTGTTGGCAGTCTGTATATCTTCTTTGGAGAAATGTCTATTTAGGTCTTCTGCCCATTTTTGGATTGGGTTGTTTATTTTTTTGTTATTGAGCTGCATGAGCTGCCTGTAAATTTTAGAGATTAATCCTTTGTCAGTTGATTCATTTGCAAATATTTTCTCCCATTCTGAGGGCTGTCTTTTGGTCTTGTTTATGGTTTCCTTTGCTGTGCAAAAGCTTTGAAGTTTCATTAGGTCCCATTTGTTTATTTTTGTTTTTATCTCCATTACTCTAGGAGATGGGTCAAGAAGGATCTTGCTGTGATTTATGTCATAGAGTGTTCTGCCTATGTTTTCCTCTAAGAGTTTGATAGTTTCTGGCCTTACATTTAGGTCTTTAATCCATTTTGAGCTTATTTTTGTGTATGGTGTTAGGGAGTGATCTAATCTCATACTTTTACATGTACCTATCCAATTTTCCCAGCACCACTTATTGAAGAGGCTGTCCTTTCTCCACTGTATATTCCTGCCACCTTTATCAAAGATAAGGTGACCATATGTGCATGGGTTTATCTCTGGGCTTTCTATCCTATTCCATTGATCTATCTTTCTGTTTTTGTGCCAGTACCATACTGTCTTGATTACTGTAGCTTTGTAGTATAGTCTGAAGTCAGGCAGCCTGATTCCTCCAGCTCCATTTTTTTCTTGATGAGTCTGGCTAATGGTTTATCAATTTAGTTTATCTTCTCAAAGAACCAGCTTTTAGTTTTATTGATCTCTGCTATTGTTTTCTTTCATTCTATTTCATTTATTTCTGCTCTGATCTTTATGATTTCTTTCCTTCTGCTAATTTTGGGTTTTGTTTGTTCTTCTTTCTCCAGTTCCTTTAGGTGTAAGGTTAGATTGTTTATTTGAGAGTTTTCTTGTTGCTTGAGGTAGGCTTGCATAGCTATAAACTTCCCTCTTAGAACTGCTTTTGCTGCGTCCCATAGGTTTTGGATCGTCGTGTTTTCATTGTCACTTGTCTCTAGGTATTTTTTGATTTCCTCTTTGATTTCTTCAGTGATCTCTTGCTTATTTAGTAACGTATTGTTTAGCCTCCATGTGTTTCTGTTTTTTATGTTTTTTTCCCTGTAATTCATTTCTAATCTCTTAGGGTTGTGGTCAGAAAAGATGCTTGATATGATTTCAATTTTCTTAAATTTACTGAGGCTTGATTTGTGACCCAAGATATGATCTGTCCTGGAGCATGTTCCATGCGCACTTGAGAAGAAAGTGTAATCTGCTGTTTTTGGATGGAATGTACTATAAATATCAATTAAATCTGTCTGATCTATTGTGTCATTTAAAGCTTCTGTTTCCTTATTTATTTTCATTTTGGATCATCTGTCTATTGGTGTAAGTGAGGTGTTAAAATCCCCCACTATTACTGTGTTACTGTCGATTTCCTCTTTTATAGCTGTTAGCAGTTGCCTTATGTATATAGGTGCTCCTATGTTGGGTGCATATATATTTATCATTGTTATATCTTCTTCTTGGATTGATCACTTGGTAATTATGTAGTGTTCTTCCTTGTCTCTTGTAACATTCTTTATTTTAAAGTCTATTTTATCTGATGTGAGTATTGCTACTCCAGCTTTCTTTTGATTTCCATTTGCATGGAATATCTTTTTACATCCCCTCACTTTCAGTCTGTATGTGTCCCTAGGTCTGAAGTGGGTCTCTTGTAGACAGCATATAGATGGGTCTTGTTTTTGTATCCATTCAGCAAGCCTGTGTCTTTTAGTTGGAGCATTTAATCCATTCACCTTTAAGGTAATTATCGATATGTATGCTCCTATTACCGTTTTCTTAATTGTTCTGGGTTTCTTTTTGTAGGTCCTTTTCTTCTCTTGTGTTTCCCACTTAGAGAAGTTCCTTTAGCATTTGTTGTAGAGCTGGTTGGGTGGTGCTGAATTCTGTTAGCTTTTGCTTGTCTGTAAAGCTTTTGGTTTCTCCATCGAATCTGAATGAGATCCTTGCCAGGTAGAGTAATATTGATTGTAGTTTCTTCCCTTTCATCACTTTAAGTATATCATGCCACTCCCTTCTGGCTTGTAGAGTTTCTGCTGAGAAATCAGCTGTTAACCTTTTGGGAGTTCCCTTTATATTATTTGTCATTTTTCCCTTGCTGCTTTCAATAATTTTTCTTTGTCTTTAATTTTTGCCAGTTTGATTACTATGTGTCTCAGAGTGTTTGTCTTTGGGTTTATCCTGTATGGGACTCTCTGTGCTTCCTGGACTTGGGAAGGAAGATGGTCCTAGGCCGTCTTCATTTCTTTTCATTGTTTTTTCTTTATTCTGTTCTACAGCAGTGAATTCCAGCATTCTGTTTTCCAGGTCACTTACCCGTTCTTCTGCCTCAATTATTCTGCTATTGATTCCTTCTAGTGTAGTTTTCATTTCAGTTATTGTATTGTTCGTCTGTGTTTTTTTGTTCTTTAATTCTTCTATGTCTTTGTTAAACATTTCTTGCCTTTTCTCCATCTTTGCCTCCATTCTTTTTCCGAGGTCCTGTGTCATCTTCACTATCATTATTCTGAATTCTTTTTCTGGAAGGTTGCCTATCTCCACTTCATGTAGTTGTTTTTCTGGGGTTTTATCTTGTTCCTTCATCTGGTACATAGCCCTCTGCCTTTTCATCTTGTATATCTTTCTGTGAATGTGGTTTTTGTTCCACAGGCTGTAGGATTGTAGTCTTCTTGCTTCTGCTGTCTGCCCTCGGTGAATGAGGCTATCTCAGAGGCTTGTGCAAGTTTCCTGATGGGAGGGACTGGTGGTGGGTAGAGCTGACTGTTGCTCTGGTAGGCAGAGCTCAGTAAAACTTTAATCCACTTACTGCTGACGGGTGGGGCTGAGTTCCCTCCCTGTTGGTTGTTTGGCCTGAGGCAACCCAACACTGAAGCCCCTCTGGTTTCCTTGGTGGGGCCAATGGTGGACTCTGGGAGGGCTCACCCCAAGGAGCACTTCCCAGAACTTCTGCTGCCAGTGTCCCCGTCCCCACAGTAAGCCACAGCCACCTCCCGCCTCTGCAGGAGACCCTCCAACACTAGCAGGTAGGTCTGGTTCAGTCTCCCCTGGGGTCACTGCTCCTTCCCCTGGGTCCCGATGCACACACTACTTTTTGTGTGCCCTCCAAGAGTGGAGTCTCTTTTTCCCCCAGTCCTGTCAAAGTCCTTCAATCAAATCCCACTAGCCTTCAAAGTCTGATTCTCTAGGAATTCCTCCTCCCATTGCCAGACCCCCAGGTTGGGATCCTGACGTGGGGCTCAGAACCTTCACTCCAGTTGGTGGACTTCTGTGGTATAAGTGTTCTCCAGTCTGTGAGTCACCCACCCAGCAGTTATGGGATTTAATTTTACTGTGATTGCGCCCCTCCTACCGTCTCATTTGGGCTTCTCCTTCGTCTTTGGATGTGGGGTGTCTTTTCTGGTGAGTTCCAGTGTCTTCCTGTCGATGATTGTCCAGCAGCTAGTTGTGATTCTGGTGTTCTTGCCAGAGGGAGTGAGAGCACGTCCTTCTACTCCGCCATCTTGGTTCAGTTCTGGAGGTAAGAGTTCCTAAATTCAAGGTGTTGTTAGGGCTACATTCCTCCTGGAGGCTCTAGGGGAGAATCAGTTTCCTTGCTTTTTCTGGTTTCTAGTGGCCACCTATATCCCTTGGCTTGTGGCCCCTTTTTCTATCTTCAAAGCCAGAAGCATAGCATCTTCCAATCTCTTTATCTTTGCTCGTGTCATCACATCACTTTTTCCTCTCTTATGTCTTTATACATGATTTCTTACTTCTTTGAACAAATTTAATAGCTGTTTATGAAACCATACAACTCAGACTGGAACTCAAGTCCAGCTGAAACCGAGATTGGGACTTAAACCCGCTGTCTTTTAATTGAAATCACACACCTGGTCTCAGGACTTAATGAAGCTCCGGTTCTTTATGTCTCTTCACAGAAAGAATTCAGTGAGAGACAAAGTGATAAGTAAAAAGTGGATTTATTTAGAGAGATACACTTTCCATAAACAGAATGCACTCTGTCTCAAAAGGCGAGAGTGGCCCTGGGAGAAATACACTCCACAGACAGAGTGTGGACCAGCTCAGAAGGCGAGAGGCCCTGAAATATGGGGTATTTAGTTTTTATGGGCTGGGTAATTTTGTAGACTAATGAGTGGGAAGATTATTCCAACTATTTTGGAGAAGGGGCAAGGATTTCCAGGATTTGGCTACCACCTACCTTTTGGCCTTCTATGTTTAGCCTCAGAACTGTCATGGTGCCTATGGGTGTGTCATTTAGCTTATGCTAATATATTAAAATGAGCATATAATGAGGCTCAAGGTCTCTTGGAAGTTGAATCTTCTGCCATCTTGGACCTAGTTGGTTCTAACCAGTTTATGTCTTATCCTCAACTGGTATGTCATTCTTTTAAAGACTGTACCCTGCCCCCTTCCTTCCTGTTTCACTTTGAAGTCTTTATCTGTTAGGTCCTACATTTGGGCCTTCTAACAGTTTCTGTTTCCTGTTCTGCCTGCTCCTGCCATGTATGGGTCACATATTCTTGTTTCTCTGCATATTTCACTGAACATTTTAGAAAATATATTATAGTAACTCTAGATACTGATCTGCCCATTTTTGTTTTCATTTGCTTGTTTATTTGTTTAGTGACTTGACTGTACTAATTTAGTCATATCTATTTCCACCTGATGTCCTTCTTCAAAGGGTTCAGGCTTGGGCATGAGCAGTCACCCTGGAATGACCTTGCTTTTATCCAGGTTCTCTTTGTTTCTTTCCCTGATCTCCTGGTTTAATTTCTGGCTGGTCTGCCTGTATTGATACCATACCTAGCTTAACCGGTACTAATTTCTTTTTTTTCACTGCTGTGGCCTCTCCCGTCACGGAGCACAGGTTCCGGACACGCAGGCTCAACGGCCATGGCTCACGGGCCCAGCCACTCCGCGGCACACGGGATCTTCCCGGATCAGGGCACAAACCCGCGTCCCCTGCATCGGCAGGCGGACTCTCAACCACTGCACCACCAGGGAAGCCCCCTACCGGTACTAATTTTTTACAGTACCCTGGTGCATAATTTTTTCCAGTTAACCAATTAAAGTCTTATTCAATTAAAGTCAGGCCCCTTATTCAATTAAAATATGGGGTGGTCTTTTTTTAATCTTTTTTTTTAATTGAAAATAGTTGATTTACGTGTTTCAGGTATAAGTATGGTGTAGTCTTTGAGAGCAGTCTTTGTGGCTTGTTCTGACCCTAGAAGGATTCTTCTTAGCTGTTTCTCTCTGTTTTGCTTGTTGCTATCTTGGAGATACCAGCCGCCTCTTAATTGCTCATAAAGCCCTTATTCTTTAACTTCTTGACTTTCTGTCCAAGTAAATCAGTCCCCTTAAGGAGAGCTATTAAACTCTCTGTTCTTTGTACTCCCCCTCAAGAGCTGGGGGTGGTCAGAAGCCCACTTCTCTTGGAGTGACTGACACTCGATCTTCTATGAGCAGGGTGCTGGGGAGGGTATATCCCTTGGTATTACCTGCTTTTCTTCCCCAGTGTGGAACCCCACTCTAACAGTAAGCTGTGGAGTGGGCAATTGGGGCCCAGTATGCTTGGTCTGCCACACTGGGGTAAAGCTTCCACCCTAAGAATGGGGTCTGGGTGGTAGAAGAGAGCCCCAGGCCTATTAGTCATGCATTCCCAGAATAGAGCTTCTGTAACATGGGGCTGGAGGAGATGAGACAAGCTGGTAGCCTACCCCTCATGAGGAGAAACCACTGCCGTAGACTGGGAGCTGGAGGGAGAGAGAGCCCCATGTTCTTGGCCACACTGTCCTGGAGTCGATCTTTTTGTCACACTGCACTGGGGTTCAGGGAGGGAGCAAGTCATGGCTCAAGTGCCAGACTCTTGGTGTTCTTACAGTGATTTATTGGAGTTTCTTGAACAAATGTTTCGCCATTTCCTGTATGCACTTACACAATTCCCAGAGACTTTAAAGTGTTGTTTTAAAAAATAATTTTCAGTAGCTAGGGTTGCTTTGTTGAGGACAAGGTCTACCAAGCTCCTAGTGCTACTATTCTGGAAGTGCTTCTCTATTTTTTAAAAAAGTGAAATATACCTAATAGAGAAGAACATGCATACAACATACGTGAACAGTTTGACAAATTGTAAAATCAGTACAGTACCTGTGTGACTCTCACCAGGTTAAATAAGAGAATGTAATTAATTTCCCAGAAATCCCCTACATATTCCTCAAATTGCTTTCTCCATTTAATGAAATATTGTAGCTATTGTTCCTTGTCAAGCCATGAAGAATTTTTAAACCTTTTTAGTAAAAGTATGACATACATTCACTCATTAGCATACAGAACATCCTGCCCCAATTTTCCATTGTTTCCTTCAGATCTAGTCTTAGAAATGGAGTCATTGGGTTAGGAAAGGCATATATATTATTATACTGCCCCTGATAAATGTTGAATCAATTTGTGCCCTTATCAGCAGTGTATGAACGTGCCCATTTTCTTCCATGTTTAGTAACTCTGGGCATCATCCATAGTACTTACTATTTTGTGATCTTGGCCAACTCAGTTACCCTCTCTGTGCTGCAGTTCTCTTATATGTAAAATGGATTTTTAAAATAGTTCCTACATCACAGAATCCTTTGGAGGACTAAATGAGTGCTTAGTTGGGCAATTGGCTCTATGCTTCTAATACTTCTGAACTTACCACAGAAGTATTTGTCATTTTTACTTTTGGTCTTTACCAATGAGTTAAATGAAGAACAACATTTTATTATTTATTTATTTGCATTGCTTTGAGTATTAGTGAGGTTGAGAATCTTTACATGTGCTTCGTGGCTATTTGTATTTCCCATTTCGTGAACCACCTAGTTATGTCCACTGCCCATTTTTCAGTTGAGGGTTGCTTCCCTTTTATAGTTATTGAACTACAGGAGTTCTTTGTGTATTGAGTACATTGTCCCTATACCTTTGATACACATTACATTTTTATTTTTATTTATTTATTTAAATTTTTGGCCACACTGCATGGCATGTGGGATCTCCCCGACCAGGGATCGAACCCACGTCCCCTGCAGTGTAAGCCAGAGTCTTAACCACTGGAGTATCAGGGAAGTCCCTATATTACTTTTTTTTTAAATTTATTTTAGCTGCATTGGGTCTTCATTGCTGCACGTGGGCTTTCTCTAGTTGTGGCGAGTGGGGCCTATTCTTCGTTGCGGTATGTAAGCTTCTCACTGCAGTGGCTTATCTTGTTGTGGAGCACGGGCTCTAGGCGCGCAGGCTTCAGTAGTTGTGGCACGTGGGCTCAGTAGTTGTGGCTCGCATGCTCTAGAGCACAGGCTCAGTAGTTGTGGTGCACGGGCTTAGTTGCTCTGAGGCAGTGGGATCTTCCCAGACCAGGGTTCGAACCCGTGTCCCCTGCACTGGCAGGCGGATTCTTAACCACTGTGCCACCAGGAAAGTCCCCCTACATTACTTTTTTAAAACACGAATTTTGTCATGTCACATAACCTTCTCATGACTCTCTCATCACATGCAGCAGAAAGTCCTAAGCCTTGAATTCCTCGCTACCCATGACCAAGCCACTGCACATCACTCCAGCTTCACTTCCTGCCATCTTTTAGAAAGCTTTTTAAATCTTCAGCCCCTCTTAGAAGTGGTATCATGTACAACTAATCCCCTTCTCTCTTCTCAGCCACCCCTCCCCACAGCCCTGTTTGTCTGCAGCCATAACCACACTCGTAACCATGGGTTTTCCCCATAATCCTATATGAGTACCTTGAAGGAAGGGCATGTAACAGTAGGTGCTCAATTAATGTTTATTCAATGAACAAAAGAATAAATGGTTGAATTTGCAAAACTTTCATATTCTTCCTTCATTGCATGGCAAGCAAATACTTTTCTCAATGCTTGTATAGAAAAAAATTCCTGATTTTGTTTTCAGAATGAAGGAAAGATAGGAAAAAAAGTGTCTTTTCTCCCGTTACATTTTCACCACAAAGTTTTGCATCAGGACTTGGCATGAGCTCTGTGGCACATGTCAGGAGTGAGTCAGAGACCAGGTGTGAACCAACCCAGAAGGCAAGACCCTCGGGGACCTCTGGCCCTAGCCTGTGTAAGCCTGTATTGTGCACACTATCTCAGGTGGCTGCTTCAGGAAATGGGTATCACTTCAGCCATGGACAGTTCACCTCCCAGGCAATGTTCACATCATTAGTAATAAGATATAATATTGTGAACCCTCTGATATGATGTGATGAGAAGGGCACATCACCTTTGTGTCATTCTTGCCAGGAACCCATAACCTCAGCCTAATTGTGAGAACTCATCAGAGAAGCCCAAACTGAGGGACATTCTACAAAATAACAGAACTGTACTTTTCAAAAATGTTAACGTCATGAAAGACAAGGAAAGAACAGGAATTTTCACAGATTGGAGGAGACTTAAAAAGGCATTACCGGGGCTTCCCTGGTGGCGCAGTGGTTAAGAGTCGTCCTGCCAATGCAGGGGACACGGGTTTGATCCCTGGCCCAGGATCCCACATGCCACGGAGCAGCTAAGCCCATGCGCCACAACTACTGAGCCTGCGTGCCACAACTACTGAAGCCCACACGCCAAGAGCCCGTGCTCCACAACAAGAGAAGCCTGCGCACCTCAACGAAGAGTAGCCCCCACTCGCCACAACCAGAGAAAAGCCCATGCATAGCAACAAAGACCCAACGCAGCCAAAAATAAATAAAATAAAATAAAATATTTTAAAAAGGCATTAGCATTATATGCAAAGTATGATCCCAGATTGAATCCTGGAACAGAAAATTATCATTTAGTTAATTGTATTGCATCAATGTTAATTTCCTGATTATGATAATTATACTATTGTTATATAAAATGTTTAGGGGGATCTAGATATACAGGGACTCTCTGTACTATTTTTTCAACATTTCTTTTAGTCTAAAAGTATTTCAAAATAAAAATTTAAAGTTTTTTTTGTTGTTGTATATTTTGAAAACCAAAATGGCTTCTCCCTTGAGATACCAGAGCCCATCCCAGGATGCCCAGGGCTTGTAAGCCTCAAAACATGGCCACAAAATTGATTGAATATTGGGCTTCCTGTTTTCAAGAGCAACCTCTGACCCACCATACTATTCTACTTTCCAAACATTGTGACTATGTCCCCATTTCATTTAATTATATGTATAGCTTCACATTTAAAGGCTCTAGTATATTCATTCCACCCAAACCATGTGCTATAATTCATTTAGCCCATCCCCTTTTGTTGTTCATTTAAGTGGTCTTCAAGCTTTTGTTACAATAAATAACACTCTGATGAATCTCATATAAAAATACTTTTGCACATCTTGGATGATTTCCTTGGGATGAATTTTTAGCAGATTTGTAGTATTCTTTCTTGTGACTATTTGTTTAAGTATCACTCTTCTACTTCACAAACTCTTAAGGTCCTACTCAGAGGAGTCTGTCTCATTAATCTTCTGAGGGCTTAGGACCTGGCTCTCACAACATACTTAAAGTTGGTAGGAACTTTTTTTTTTTAAATCCGTTTTGAGTGTCATTGTTCCCCACTAGACTTGGAGCCTCTAGAGAGGAGGCCAGACTGTTTTATTAATATAGTTGACCCTTGAACAATGTAGGCATTAGGGGCACTGACCCAGCGCAGTCAAAAATCCCTATATAACTTTTTTTTTGGCTGTGTTGGGTCTTCGTTGCTGTGCACAGGCTTTCTCTAGTTGCGGCCAGTGGGGGCTACTCTTCGTTGCAGTGCATGTGCTTCTCATTACGGTGGCTTCTCTTGTTGCAAGGCACCGGCTCTAGGCACGCAGGCTTCAGTGGGCTCTGTAGTTGTGGCTCGCGGGCTCTAGAGTGCAGGCTCAGTAGTTGCGGCACTTGGGCTTAGTTGCTCCGCAGCATGTGGGGTCTTCCCAGACCAGGGCTCGAACCCGTGTCCCCTGCATTGGCAGGTGGATTCTTTTTCTTTTTTGATTTATATTTTTTTATACAGCAGGTTCTTATTATCCATTTTATACATATTAGTGTATATATGTCATTCCCAATCTCCCGATTCATCACACCACACACACACCCAGGTGATTCTTAACCACTAGGCCACCAGGGAAGTCCCTAAAATCCCCGTATAATTTTACAGTCTGCTCTCCATGTTCTGCATCCTCGTATTCAACCAATCTTGCATCATGTAGTACTGTAGTAGGTTATTTAGTGAAAAATATCCACGTATAAGTGGACCCTCGCAGTTCAAACCCGTGTTATCTAAAGGTCAACTGTATTTGAATCTAGTTTGTCCACTATTAAATCTGTCATCTTGTAGGTACCACTTACATGTCTATTATTTATTATTGTACACAACTGGCACTCACCGATTTTTTTTTTTTAAATAAATCTATTTAATTTTATTTATTTATTTTTGGCTGCGTTGGGTCTTCGTTGCTGCACGCGGGCTTTTCTCTGGCTGTTGCGAGCGGGGTGGGGGGTGGCTACTCTTCGTTGTGGTAAGTGGGCTTCTCATTGTGGTGGCTTCTCTTGTTGGGAGCATGGGCTCTAGGTGAGTGGGCTCCGTAGTTGTGTCTCGCGGGCTGTAGAGCACAAACTCAGTAGCTGTGGTGCACAGGCTTAGTTGCTCCGCGGCCTGTGGAATCTTCCCGGACCAGGGCTCGAACCCGTGTCTCTTGCGTTGGCAGGCAGATTCTTAACCACTGCACCACAAGGGAAGCCCAGATTTTTTTCTTAATGAACGTGCACACTGTAGGCATAGTAACATGCACACTGTAGGCATAGTAGGGCATAGTAACGTGCACACTGTAGGCGACCAAGAAACGCCTACACGAAGGAGTGACGACTTAGCAAGGAGGAAGCCACCTTCTACCGCGCCTACCTTCCCCAAGAACTACATTTCCCTGTACGCTTGGCGCCACGCGCTCTTGTGAAGTAAAAAGAGCGGCAATTACTTCCTACTGCCCCTATCCGCCTTCGCCTGGCGGTGCCACAGTGTTTCCTGGGAAAGGTAGTTGTAGCGCTGGTGGTCAAGCCCCAGCAAAGCGAGCGCAAACTAAACTTCCCAGCAAGCAGCGCGCCGGCCTGAGACGAGGGGAAGATGGCGGACGCTAAAGATGGTGTTTTGTGGCCTGCGGGAGCCTCCAGTGCCCCAATTTCATTCACCTTCAATCGCACGTCCGCCCGGAGGTGGCTGGCGGGAGATGCGGCTCCGGAGAAGGATTTCTTGAAGACCGAGAAACGGAGGGAGCTGCAGAGGTGAAGCGCTGGGTGTTTCATCCCTTGGAAAGCGGTGCGGTGGGTGCCTGCGGGAGGGTGGAATCTTGAGTTGATTTTCTTGGCGACAGTGGCCTGGGAAGTCTGAAGCACAGCCGGAGAAGATCCGTGGAGGTCAGAAGGCGGGAGTTAGTAGGGGAGGTGGGGAAATTGGACCTGTTGGCCGAGGGGTTTGAGAGGAGAGGATGTATTCCTGAGAGGGTGTGTCTTTAGGACTTGGGGACCCTGAGGAGCGTGCGTTCTGAAAGAAGGAAAGGAGGGGAGAATGACAGGACTCCTAGTGTCCCAGGTGAAGTGTTGGGTTTTCTCCCATACGGGGAGCAGGATGGAGTGGCAGATTCAGGTTGGGGGAGGCGATCGTCAGCTTAATTCAGAAAGGAAAGTCTGAGGGAGGGACTTTCAGAAGAGAATCAACCATCCAGGAGGCTGGTGTGGAGCCCGGAGCTGGGGAGAGAGTCTGGGCTGAAGATGGTGATTTTTAGGTCATAGTGGAAGCCACGGAAGTGGGTCTTGGGATGAACAGAGGGTCCAGAACTGAGGACTGATTCCTCGAAGGCACTGACATTTAAGAGTTAGGGGTGGGGGAGAGAATCCAAAGAAATCACCACCAGAGATATAACAGGAGAGCCAGACAGGAGAAGGGAGGCTGTAGTCAATGGGGCTGGGGGTGTGTTTGGCTCTTGTGTTTCTTCTGAATGAAGGGTTGTGGCTCAGAACTCACTGATTGTGCTACTCTCCCAACTTCACCCCTCTGTGTCCACATCAGTGTGCAGCCCTCAGAAGCCCCCAAGGAACTTGTCATCCCTTTGATCCAGAATGACCATCTCAGGCAGCCACCGACCCAGGCCCCTGGGCCATCCACACATACTGAGGTCTTGGTGGATGGGATGCTGTCCCAGGCTGTGAAGGAGCTCATTGAGGGTGAGTGCTCCCTCCTTTGCCTTGCCCTAGTGAAGGAAGAAGGGGAGGAAAATGGAAGGATAGGGTGGAACCTCATTGCTCCCTCCCATTCTTCTTTAGAATCCACGAAGTCTCTGGAAGAGAGAGAGAATGCGGGTGTCGACCCCACGCTCGCTATCCCCATGATCCAGAAAGGATGCACCCCCAACGGGGAAGGGGCAGACAGCGAACCCCGGGCTGAGACAGTGAGCTGGCCCCTGGCCTCCCTCCTTTTCCAGTCTCTCACTGCCCTGTCCGCCAGGACTTGCGTCCCTGCACACAGCAGGCAAAGTCTGTGTGTGTATTAAAGGCCTGCTGCCTCGCCCTGCCTCCTTCCATCCTTTTTGGAAGCATTAACAAATGAATCCAGATATTGAGGTGTGAAAAGATACTTGGATTCTGGGATTATCTGAAGGAGATGAGCAAAGGGAACAGGAAATATAAAGATCCTGAGGGTAGACTCTGCCTAGAGTGTTTGAGGAACATCAAGGAGACCAACGTAGCTGGAGTGGAATGAGTGACAGGGAAGAGTAGTAGGTGAGGTCAGAAGTGGGCCATGGTGAGGACTTTGGCTTTTACTCTGAGTGGGATGAGAGCCATGGGAGGGCTCTGAGCAGAGAAGGGATAAGACTTATGATTTGACAGGCTCTCTCTGGCTGCTACGAGCAGAGCAGACTAGTAAGCAGAGGTGGAGGCAAGGAGAGCAGCAGTTCAGGCTAGAGGTGATGGAGACTCAGATCAGAGTGGTAGGAGTGAGGCCGGGAAGACAGGTAGGGTTTAGTGAGAGGGAAGAGGAGGGTGAGTGCTCCTAATG
Organism: Lipotes vexillifer; assembly: GCF_000442215.2. Taxonomy (NCBI): domain Eukaryota; kingdom Metazoa; phylum Chordata; class Mammalia; order Artiodactyla; family Lipotidae; genus Lipotes; species Lipotes vexillifer. The sequence continues at coordinate 1,961,694 of NW_006777287.1, read as the reverse complement.
GCAGCAACCACCCAGACAAAGGCATGGTGGCAGAAAATCGGTGTGGTGTGTGTCCATCAGTGACAATCTGTGGTGTGTCTAGAGCGAATATAAAGAATTGAGGGAGTGATGATGGGAGGTGATAACAGGAGAGGTGAGGGGTGTGTCCACAGAAGTAACCAAGTCTGTCTTTCATACCCATGGACCCTACTTTTCACCTCTTCCTTCACAATTTTTTGGCAATGTTTGTTTGGGTCCTAGTCCTCCTATAGCCCCAAACCAGAGAGACTCTTTCGACTGAACTGTTCTCATCAGCCTTCAGACATCCTCTGGTATCTTTCATCTTAAAAAGACCTTCACTTCACTCTCCATCCTGTTCCAGCTTTGGCCTCCTTTCTGTAATTTTCCCTCTTCTCAGAGCCTTCTGCATCTCAGTTGATCACAGTTCCACCCATCCTTCCTCTCCAAAATACAACCAGAATCTGACCACTTCTCACCATTACCACTACCACTTCTCTGGTCTGAGCTACCAGCATTTCTCATCTGGACTATTGCAGTAACTTCCTCACTGGTCCCCTTGTGGCTGCCACCCTATCGTGGCTCCTGCCCAGCTCTCCTGATTAATCCCTTATCACCCGTCTTTGCCTCCACATCTGTTTCAGTCAGATTGACTTTTACAGTGCTCTCCACACATAGCAGACCTTGTCCTGCCTCAGGGCCTTTGCTCTTACTGTTCTCTCTGGAAGACTCTTATCTTCAGGGTTCCCTCTGTCTCTCCTTCTGGTCTCTGCTCAAATATGAACTCAGTGACACTCCTTTCTTCAGCCCTCTGCATCCCCTTAACCTGATTTATTTTTCTTCATATGACTTATCACTACCTGGCATATCATGTTTTATGAATTTTATTTATTCTGTCTCCACAACTAGAATGTAAGCCACACAAAGGGCAGGAGTTTTTGTCTGTTTTGTTCACTGTTTTATCCCCAGCACCTAGAACGGTAGCTGGCACAGAATAGGTGCTTTATAAAGATTTGTCCAAGGACTGAACATGGAGGAATCAAGTGAGGGATGGCAAGAGGAAATAAAAATTCACCCTTGAGCTGACTGGAAAAGAAGTCTCGAGGGTCACCCAGTGGATGATAGCAAGTACACTTCAGAGGGCCCACTGTAAGCCAAGCCTGACCATCCTTCCTCTGCCTAAACCCATAGGTGCCGGAGGAGGCTGATTATGATGCAGTCCCTGTAGAGGCCTATGGACTGGCCATGCTGCGGGGCATGGGCTGGAAACCTGGCGAGGGCATCGGCCGTACCTTCAATCAGTGAGTTTCTAGGGTAGGGGCAGGGGACAGCAGACGGGCCAGGGAACAGACCCCCATGGTTACCGCCCACCTAGAACCATCCAGGCAGGGAGAGGGCACATTACCACCCTATGTATTTCAGTAGCCCCTTCCACTACTCTTTAAGCCTCCTATTTGCCCTTTGAAACTCCATTAAGAGATCCTATTATGTAAAGATTGCCTCTCCGGGCATCAGCTTCCTCATCTGAAAAATGGGGATAATAACAGTACTGACTTCCCAGGGCTGTTGTGAGAGTTAAGTGAAATGATACACATAAAGCACTTACAGTAGGCCCTGGCCCCAGATAAGCATAGGCTAAACACTTGCTATTATCATGATCATACAGATTACAATCCGTTCTCCACAGTTCCAAACTCTAAAGAATTCTGAAAACCAAACATTATTTTTCATAAACTATTTGGCAGCCAAATGTGAACTGAATTGACATTGAGCTTTTTACAGTCTGTTTCTCTTGCTTGGTATGAATAGTCATGGTTTCCCCTGTAGAAAAATTAGTATATTTGGTTATTGGGATCTGCCTCATATCGCACTGTAAATACTGTCATAGATGTTATACACCGTAGGTGTTATAACCGTAGGTTATTAGGTTGAACCAAATAAAATTGCCATTTCTGCAGGTCAGAAATAGTCCCTAATATGAGATTGGGAAGGATACTCTCAAACATATTGATAGGTTGGGATTTGAGTGGTGGTTGGGGGTAGGGGTGGGGAACGGAGTGCTGAAGACCGATGCATCCCCCCAACAAGCCCATATTCTGTGTTCCCTGCAGAGTGGTGAAGCCCCGTGTCAACTCACTGAGGCCCAAAGGGTTAGGGCTGGGCGCCAACCTGACTGAGTTCCAGGCCCTGGCCCCCACCGGCCCCCACCACCTGCTGAGGCCAGATGAGGAGCAAGAGAAGGATAAGGAAGACCAGCCTCAAGGACTGGTGCCTGGAGGAGCTGTGGTGGTTCTTTCTGGCCCTCACCGAGGCCTCTATGGGAAGGTAAGGAACGAAGATGTGCCTGGAGCCCAAGACAGGCAGCAGGAAAAATTGACCTGAGGGTCAGAGGGAGGCAGAATTGGGTTTGGGGTATAAAGGCTGGAAGTCCTTGTCTTTCAGGACTGCCTGGCCTGCCGCCTCACTCAATAACTCAGGACTACTTGCTGGGCCTTTCTGAGCCTCAGTTTTCAGCTAAAAGGGAGAGAATGCCATATGCCACAAGTCCCTGAGAATTACATACTTAAAGTGTATCCAAGCCCCACAGTCTGCCGGGAGAGGCACAGGGGTCAGGCCTATTAGAAGTAAGGGTGGACAGCGTGGTCCTAGGAACGTGGGTCAGGTCCACTCACTTCTTCCCCCCCAACACTTTAGGTGGAAGGCCTCGACCCTGACAATGCTCGGGCCATGGTCCTAGCTGGGGGAGTTGGAGAAGTATTCCTGGGGCGGGGGGTTAAATCTGCAGAGGGGCAGGACAGTGGTCTGCCTGGCAAGAGTGACTTCTGGTCAGAGTTAAGAGGTGAGAATGAACGTAGTGGTTTATTCAGTTTGACTGAAGAGAGGTTGACCTAGTACCCTTGGGTCTTTAGCCTCTTTCTGAGGAAGAAGGAACAAGTGTGGAAACCAGTTCCTACCATCGGGATGTCTTTGTCTCTTTGGGGTGGTGAACCTCTCTTTTGCTAGGGACTGACAGCAGCTAGCAGTAGGGCATGATGGGGAGGAAGGCATTCTAGGCACGTCAGTAGGATGGATGCGTTTGGCACATAGGAGATGGGAGCCGACAGCCCTCCAGGAGTCCCTAGCCCGCACTAGGCAGCTGACTCAGGTAAGCACTGACAGGATGGGCTGGGGTGGTTGAGCAAGGCTTCCTGAAGAAGGCTGAGACAGTTGAAAGGAAGGGGAGAGCATTCTAATAGCCCAGACAAAGGCTTGGTGAGACGGGCACTTTGGCAGTTGGGAGGTGGCCTGAGGCTGAGGTGTGGCCTGGAAGGGAAGAGAGGGAGACATTGAGGTTGTTTCCTGGTTCTCCCCACACCCCCTTGAACAGGCCAGGTGAGCAAAACTTCCCCAAGGCAACAGAATGGAACAACCTCGTCATGGAAGGCCCTTCAGGATCAGGACCTCCACGTCCGGCAGGAGGACTCAGCGAGGAAGCGGAAACACCATCCAGACCGGTGTGACCCTGAGCATCTCAGATGGAGGTAGGGGTCAGGGCTGTGGGGAGGCTCCAGCAGTCAGAGAAGGCTTCTAGGGCAAGGCACGTGCCTAGAAGGAAGTAGGAATGGCATTATGAGTGGGTTTTAAGACATCGGCAAAGGTGGGATGACCAGAATGTGCCTCTGATAAAGAACTAAGCCTGGTGTTGGCCCCGCTCCACAGACAGGATGAGCCTGCAGCCAAGAGTGAGAAAGCAGCTCCCAGGAGTCAGCACTGGCTGCACAGGGACCTACGTGTGCGGTTTGTGGACAAGCTGCACAAGGGTGGCCAGTATTACAACACCAAGGTGGGAGCCCCGCACCTGGGTCCGCTTCCTCCCCAGGGACTGGGCCCACTTAGCTCTCTAACATTCTCATATCCCCTGGCCCTTTCCCCAGATGACAATCGAAGATGTCCTGAGCCCAGATACCTGTGTGTGTCGGACAGATGAAGGCCAGGTCCTGGAAGGTGAGTCTGAGGGATGGCCATTGGGTCGTTATCATCCTGGAGGCTGATTGAGAGGGCTGTCTTGGGCCAAGAGCCTGGCCAAAGGCGGGAGGTTGGACAGAGTTAGGTTTTTTGCAAGGCCCAGCATCCTCTAACAGATCATTAGACGCTTCCATTATGGTGAATATCTGAGCCCCACTTTCCTCTTCTGCAAAATTAGCATGGAGATAACCTATTTCTCCCTCTTATAACTGGTGCCTTGTAGGGATGTGTGTAAGCTCCCCGTGCAGGGCAGGGCATACAACGTGCCCACAATAAATGGTATCTGTTAGCACCCCCACCCATCATCATCATACATAAATGCTCCCTTTATTACAACTATTGCCAGGAACCGCTCCTTAGGTTTCCTCCTCTGTGAAATGGATGTGGGGGCCTCGCATCTGTCAACAGGCACAGAGTGGCACCAGAGAATACAGGAAAGGCCCTTCTGACAGGACCCTGACTGGGCTGACCCTTGCTGTGGGCCTCACTCCCCTCTCCTTGTCCACAGGCCTGAGGGAAGACATGCTGGAGACCCTGGTCCCTAAGGTCCAGGGCAACCGGGTGATGGTGGTGCTGGGGCCATGGGCTGGAAGGGTGAGTCCAAGACCTGGGAATGGGTGCGGGAGCACTCAGGGAATGTCCCTGAGTCTGGGTTGGCCTTGCTGACTCCACCCCCCTACTCTAGGTGGGCCGTCTGCTGGACCGGGACAGAGGGCAGACCCGGGCTGTTGTGCAGCTGCAGAGAGAGAATCAGGTGGTGGAGCTTCACTATGATGCCATCTGCCAGTACATGGGCCCCAGCGACTCGGAGGACTGACCTGTGGACACACTCCCATCCCCCAGGTTGTTACCAATCCCGTACAGTGTGAAAAGCCTGCCTTCACGAAGGTGCGGGGGGGTCATGGTTCCGCCCTCCACTTGCAGTGCAGCCCTAGGACAGGATGGACCAGAAGGGAGGCTAGAAACAAACCCAGTATTTACCAGAACTTAGTATATAATAAAAACCAGTTCTGGGCTTTCCTGGTGGCGCAGTGGTTGAGAGTCCGCCTGCCGATGCAGGGAACACGGGTTCGTGCCCCCGTCCAGGAAGATCCCACATGCCACAGAGCAGCTGTGCCCGTGAGCCATGGCCGCTGAGCCTCTGCGTCCGGAGCCTGTGCTCTCCAACAGGAGAGGCCACACAGTGAGAGGCCCGTGTACCGCAAAAAAAACCCCAAAAAACAAGAGATCATAAATTGTGTGCTGAGCTGTGAGTGGAGATGGGAGCTGCGCTGATTGAGGTGGGAACCAGTCCTTTTTTCAGCCCCACCACCCAGCTTGGGCTGCTCACCAAGTGGAAGGATCCATCTGCTCCCGAGCTCACTATCGGAGTCCAGAAGCTCTGAACACTGTCCCCGAGCAGAGACTAGGGATTCTGGAACACCACATCTCTGGACAACTTTCTGAGCAAGAATACAGCAGGCTCTGCTTTTACTTTTGGTCCAGAGCAGATGCCCAGAGGATATCTTGAGCCTGTGACAGGAGTCAAGTGGAAGGGAGGCTTCTCCCCACCAATGGGACGTGTTAGCACTACTTTCTGGAGGAGTCAGTTAATCTCGGGGCCCCCGTTTTAGTCCCAAAACTTTGAAGGTGAAAAAGTTTTGTTTATCTCGGGTAGAATTTCTCTGGTTGCTCCAGGTAACTGGGTTCTCAAAAAGGTTATCCTTTTTCCATTAAAGGGTTCCAGAGAATCCTTTTTCCTGTTTAATGGCCTAAGATACAAAATCAACAAGGGAAGAAAAAAAAAATCAGGGGAAGTTGGAACTTTAGGCACAAGTGTTTCTAAATCATCCCCAGTCACTAAGTCATGGATGTAATTAATGGTATTTGAGTTAGATCTAGGCTTCTGGTATAAACTCCTGATGCTTCAGAACATGGCACAGCTGTGGAGAATTTAAACACTTCCCCCTCAAGCAGGATAATAAAGGTAAGCTGCTTTCCTTGCCAAGCAGAGGCAGACTACCCTTTTGAGCCAAAATGAGCAGGTATAGAAAGACAGTGAGTTGGCCAGATCAATGTGCCCAGTAAGGCAAGGGATGATTAGAAAACCTTCCAGTATAGTAACCCCAATATGAGGGACACTTACACAGACTGATTTACTTTTTTTTTTAATCGTCCCTGCTTAATTCCAGAATTCTGTTTTCAAGATTAGCCAAACAGGGTTGTTAAGGCAGATACCAGAGAACAAACCCCCACCCCCAGCTGCTCGTTCTCGAGTCATCATTGTGATTGCACATGCTGCCCTGGAATTCCAGGCTGAGTTGTATTTTTAATCTTGGGAAGGGTTAGGGGACTTCCCTGGTGGTCCAGTGGATAAGACTCCACGCTCCCAGTGTAGGGGGCCCACGTTGGATCCATGGTCAGGGAACTAGATCCCACATGAGTGCAGCAACTAAGAAGCCCGCATGCTACAACTAAAAGATCCCACGTGGGGCTTCCCTGGTGGTGCAGTGGTTAAGAATCTGCTTGCCAATGCAGGGGACACGGGTTCGAGCCCTGCTCCAGGAAGATCCCACATACCGCGGAGCAACTAAGCCCGTGTGCCACAACTACTGAGCCCGCGCTCTAGAGCCCGCGAGCCACAACTACAGAAGCCCGCGAGCCACAACTACAGAAGCCCGCGTGCCACAACTACTGAAGCCCGCGTGCCACAACTACTGAAGCCCACGCGCCTAGAGCCCGTGCTCTGCAGCAAGAGAAGCCACCCAATGAGAAGCCCACACACCGCAACGAAGAGTAGACCCCGCGCGCAGCAACAAAGACCTAACGTGGCCAAAAATAAAAATAAATAAATAACTTTATTTAAAAAGATCCCACGTGCTGCAACTAAAGACCTGGCGTGAGCCAAAAATAAATAAATATTTTTTAAAAATCTTGGGAAGGGTCGGGAGTTCTAGAGGTTCCCAATTTGGCACACCCAGAAATCACTTTCCTATGCTGTTATGTGCTTCACCCAGTCAAGAAGGCCGCCTCCTTTCTCCAAATCGTAATAAATCCATCTTGGTAATGCCCTTGAGAAAGACAGAAAGCTCCTCGGGGAATGGCCCTGGTCGCATGTGTCTGCCCTGCAACGTGGCATAACCTGGCAGTTTCAGACAAATCCCTCCATCTCCTCTGTGCGCCATGACACTTAAAACAGATCTTTCGCCAGATCCGATTTCCTGGAGTTAATGTTTCTCCCGAGCCTGCCTTTGGAAATGGGGCCTGAAGTTCTTGAATACGGCCCTGTGTCCAGAAGGCCTAGCCCTCGGCAGAGCGCCTGGTCCCCCCAGGGCAGATCATCGGGGCTTTACATGCTTCCCCTGAGAGGTTCCCTCCTGATCCCTCAGTTTGAGGACAGGGCTGCTTACATTCCTGGAAGCGTAGACAATATCAGGAAGCTTTCCCAATCTTCCCCTTGTTCATTGTGTACAAATACCCTTTGAATCTGTGCAGTTTTCTCGGCTGCTGTGCTTGCTGCCAGTGTTGCCCCTTAGGCAGTGGTTACTGCAATGACAGCTTCTGTGAGCCCATGAACTCTCCACAGACCATTCACAAGCTGGGGACCGTGACCCGTACAATTTGTCCAGACTGGCTTCTTCCACATCACAGGGTCTGAGCAAGATGTGGGTGAAAAAGCATCTGCCTCTTCTGCCAAGTCTCCGGAAGTTTCCCTGGCAGGGTGCAACCTCTGTTAAAAAACTGTCCAGACACTGAACCAGGAATGTGTGGCAGCAGACTCAAGAAGCAGCTTCTCTGCCTTTTGAGAGAGAAGTGACTTATTTGGGTGATTGGGACTACTGTGTGGGGCTGAGCTTGGTGGCAGAAATATACAGGTAGGCCTTTCGCTTCTGACGTTGCTTCCTCAGCCGGGGGATGCTCCCCTCCACTCCCACACTGGGGCCTCTTAATCTCCATGTTTGTAGCATCAAGCAGAGAGAGAAAGTATCCAACAACTTGGAAAGCTACATCCTCACCAGGTTACCACTATTTCTCCAATTCATTCATCAGGCATCTGTGGAACCCCTACTGTATGCCAGATACTGTTCTGCATGCTAGGGATACAGTAAAGGGTAAATCATTCATTCAACAAGTATTGAGTCTCCATTCTACGCCAGACATGATTTAGCTACTGAAGATTTAAAAAACACCATGAACAAAACAAAGATCCTTGCCCTTGTGGAGCTGACATTCCAGTGGGGCTGAGAGGCAATAAGCATAAGAAATAAATTATCCAGTATGTTAGAAGATGCTAACAGCCATGGGGCGGGGCGGGGGGAAGCGGAGAGAAAGTACAGCAGGGTAAAGGGGATCCAGAGTGGGCAGTATTCATAGGATGGCCAGGGAAGGCTTTACTACAAAGGTGACATTTGAGGAAATATATGAAGAAGTGAGGGAGAGTCATGCAGCTATCTGGAGAGTGGTCTGAGTCAGGAAACAGAAAGTGCAAAGGCCCTGTGGTGGCACCATTGCTGGTGTGTTTGAGGAATAGTGAGGCCAGTGTGGCTGCAGGGGAGTAAATGAGGGAGAGGGGATGTAGGAGGTCAGGTCCGAGAGGTACTATGGTGCTTTGAGGGCCACATGCAATGTTCTGACTGAGGTGACAATCATATGTCTCCATGCAGCCACAGCCAGAGACTGCCTGTTGATGCCACCCCCACCCCCACAGCCACATTAAATACAGCTGCCCGTCAAGTGCTTTGGTCAGTCTGGCTGATTTCCACTGTCGGGAACTGACTCTCCCACTGGCTGCCCAGTGGGGCTGCTGGAACTTCCTGGAAGGCTTACTTCTCTGTCAGTGCCAGTGGGGTACTTTGAGGCATTGCCTCAAACTTGGGAAGCAACTTCCTTCCCAGGCCTCGGAGGAATCCTCAGCACTTGTCTTCCACACCACACCCCACCCCACCCCATCTTTAACCGCTTCTCTGGAAGACTTATTGTCTGAAAACAGACACAACCAGCTAAAGAGGAGAAGCACTAAATGTATACTGTTTCCCCACAGCATCTCAAAAGAGGACTAAATGCCACAACGTTGCTCACTAATTTTTTGGTAGTACTGATTTTCCTTATAACCTCATCCCAACCTCGTCTTCAAAGGTGCTTTCAGTCCTTGGGGAATTGCAAATTAAAAACAACAATAAAAAAAATAAAACAACCATGAGCTACCGCTACACACCTATGAGAATGGCAAACATCCAACACACTGACAATACCAAATATGGGTGAGGATGTGGAACAACAGGAACTTTCATTCATTACTGGTAGGAATGCAAAATGGTACAGCCACTCTGGAAGACCGTCTGGCCATTTCTTAAAAAAACTAAACATACTCTTACCATATGATCCAGCAATCACACTCCTTGATATTTACCCAAAGGAGCTGAAAACATATCCACACAAAAACGTGCACATGGATATTTATAGCAGCTTTATTCATAAGTGTCAAAACTTGGAAGCAACCACAATTGTCCTTCAGTAGGTGAATGGATAAATGAACTGTGGTACATCCAGACAATAGAATATTACTCAGTGCTAAAAAGAAATGAGCTATATAGCCATGAAAGGAAACTTAAACGCATATTACTAAGTGAAAGAAATCAATCTGAAAACGCTACATACTGAATGTTTCCAACAATATGACATTCTGGAAAGGTCAATACTATGGTGACAGTAAAAAGTGGTTGCCAGGAGTTAGAGAGTAAGGGAGGGATGAATAGGCAGAGCACAGAGGATTTTACTGCAATGAAACTACTCTGTATGCTACTCTAATGGTCGATATGTGTCCTACATTTGTGAAAACCCACAGAATGTGCAACACAAAGCATGAACCCTAATGTAAACTAGGGACTTTTGGTGACAATGATGTACTATTGTCAATAAATGTAGGTTCATTGATTGTAATAAATGTACCACCGTGGTGTGAGATGTCAATAGTGGGGGAAGATGTGCATGGAGGTAGGGGCAGGGGTGTATTTTCTACTCAGTTTTGCTATGAATCTATAACTGCTCTAAAAAAATAAAGCTGATTCTTTTTAAAAAGCACTTTAAGAATCTTTATGAAAATTAGAGATACACCACCCCTTTTGTCTTTGCCATATCCTATTAATAAACTGTTTTCAAAAAGCAGTTCTTATTTTTTATTTTTTTTTATTATTATTATTATTTTTGCAGTACGCAGGCCTCTCACTGTTGTGGCCTCTCCCGTTGCGGAGCACAGGCTCCGGACGCGCAGGCTCAGTGGCCATAGCTCATGGGCCGAGCCGCTCCGCGGCATGTGGGATCTTCCCAGACCGGCATACGAACCCATGTCCCCTGCATCGGCAGGCAGACTCTCAATCACTGCACCACCAGGGAAGCCCAAAAAGCAGTTCTTATATATTCTAGATACAGATACTTTATCAGATACATGCTTTGCAAGTATTTTCTCCCAGTCTCTGGCTTGTCTTTTCATTCTCTTAATGTCTTTTGAAAAGCAGAAGTGTTCAATTTTGATGAAGTCAAATTTATCAATTTGTTCTTTCTGGATTGTCCTTTTGATGTCATATCTAAGAAATCTTCGCCTAATCCAAGATCACAAAGGTTTTCTAGAAGTTTTATAGTTCTAGATTATATATTTCGGTCTTTAATCCATGTTGAATTAATTGTTGTGTGTGGTGGGAGGTATGGATCCAGGCTCATTCTTTTGGGTATGGATATCCAACTGTTCCAGCACCATTTGTTGAAAAGACTACGCTTCCTCCACTGCATTGCTTTCCGCTTTTTCAAAAATCAGTTATCCACCACAAAGGAAAGAAAAAGATCAGTTGTCCACACATTTTTGGATTTATTTCTGGACTCTGTTTTGTTCTATTGGTATATTTATCTATCTGTATGCCAGTATCATGCTGTATTGATAACTATAGCTTTATAATGATTCTTTTCTTAAATTTAATTTATTTTCAGCTGCATTGGGTCTTCGTTGCTGTGCGCGGGCTTTCTCTAGTTGGGGAGAACAGGGGCTACTCTTCACTGCGGTGCACGGGCTTCTCGTTGTGGTAGCTTCCCTTGTTGCGAAGCACGGGCTCTAGGCCTGCGGGCTCAGTAGTTGTGGCTCGTGTGCTCTAGAGCGCAGGCTCAGTAGTTGTGGTGCACAGGCTTAACTGCTCTGTGGCATGTGGGATCTTCCTGGACCAGGGCTTGAACCTGTGTCTCCTGCGTTGGCAGGTGGATTCTTAACCACTGCACCACCAGGGGAGTCCTATAATGATTCTTGAAATCAGGTAGGATTAGCCATGCAACTTTGTTATTCTTTTGCAGAGTTGCTTTGGCTATTCTAGGTCTTTTACATTTCTATATGAATTTTAGAATCTTTTTGTCAATTTCTACTACAAAAGAGCCTACTGGGATTGGATCAAATCTATAGATCAATTTGGGAAGAATTAACATGTTAATAATATTTAGCCTTCCAACCCATGAACGAGGTCAATTTATACATGTCTTTAATTTGTCTCAGCAATTTTTGTAGTCTTCGGTGCATAATTATTGTACTGAAGAAAAAAAGGATGTCAGATTTATCCCTAAGTATTTAATATTTCTTGATATTACTGTACATATTATTTTTTGAAGTTTTGAATTTTATTTTTTTATACAGCAGGTCCTTATTAGTCATCAATTTTATACACATCACTGTATACATGTCAATTCAAATCGCCCAATTCAGCACACCACCATCCCCCCCCCGCGGCTTTCCCCCCTTGGTGTCCATACGTTTGTTCTCTACATCTGTGTCTCAACTTCTGCCCTGCAAACTGGTTCATCTGTACCATTTTTCTAGGTTCCACATACATCCGTTAATATACGATATTTGTTTTGCTCTTTCTGACTTACTTCACTCTGTATGACAGTCTCTAGATCCATCCACGTCTCAACAAATGACTCCATTTCATTCCATTTTATGGCTGAGTAATATTCCATTGTATATATGTACCACTTCTTCTTTATCCATTGGTCTGTCGATGGGCATTTAGGTTGCTTCCATGACCTGGCTATTGTAAATAGTGCTGCAATGAACATTGGGGTGCATGTGTCTTTTTGAATTATGGTTTTCTCTGGGTATATGCCCAGTAGTGGGATTGCTGGATCATATGGTAATTCTATTTTTAGTTTTTTAAGGAACCTCCATACTGTTCTCCATAGTGTCTGTATCAATTTACATTCCCACCAACAGTGCAAGAGGGTTCCCTTTTCTCCACACCCTCTCCAGCATTTGTTGTTTGTAGATTTCCTGATGATGCCCATTCTAACTGGTGTGAAGTGATACCTCATTGTAGTTTTGATTTGCATTTCTCTAATAATTAGTGATGTTGAGCAGCTTTTCATGTGCTTCTTAGCCACCTGTATGTCTTCTTTGGAGAAACGTCTATTTAGGTCTTCTACCCATTTTTGGACTGGGTTGTTTGTTTCTTTAATATTGAGCTGCATGAGCTGTTTATATATTTTGGAGATTAATCCTTTGTCCATTGATTCGTTTGCAAATATTTTCTCCCATTCTGAGGGTTGTCTTTTTGTCTAGTTTATGGTTTCCTTTGCTGTGCAAAAGCTTTTAAGTTTCATTAGGTCCCATTTGTTTATTTTTGTTTTTATTTCCATTACTCTAGGAGGTGGATCAAAAAAGATCTTGCTGTGATTTCTGTCAAGGAGTGCTCTTCCTATGTTTTCCTCTAAGAATTTTATAGTGTCCTATCTTACACTTAGGTCTCGAATCCATTTTGAGTTTATTTTTGTGTACGGTGTTAGGGAGTGTTCTACTTTCATTCTTTTACATGTAGCTGTCCAGTTTTCCCCGCACCACTTACTGAAGAGACTGTCTTTCTCCATTGTATATCTTTGCCTACTTTGTCATAGATTAGTTGACCATAGGTGCGTGGGTTTATCTCTGGGCTGTCTATCTTGTTCCATTGATCTATGTTTCCGTTTTTGTGCCAGTACCATGTTGTCTTGATTACTGTAGCTTTGTAGTATAGTCTGAAGTCAGGGAGTCTGATTCCTCCAGCTCCTTTTTTTCGCACAAGACTGCTTTGGCTCTTCAGAGTCTTTTGTGTCTCCATACAAATTTTAAGATTTTTTGTTCTAGTTCTGTAAAAAATGCCATTGATAGTTTGATAGGGATTGCATTGAATCTGTAGATTGCTTTGGGTAGTTTAGCCATTTTCACAATATTGATTCTTCTAATCCAAGAACATGGCATATCTCTCCATCTGTTGCTATCATCTTTAATTTCTTTCATCAGTGTCTTATAATTTTCTGCATACAGGTCGTTTGTCTCCCTAGGTAGGTTTATTCCTAGGTATTTTATTCTTTTTCTTGCAATGGTAAATGGGAGTGTTTCCTTAATTTCTCTTTCAGATTTTGCATCACTAGTGTATAGAAATGCAAGAGATTTCTGTGCATTAGTTTTGTATCCTGCAACTTTACCAAATTCATTGATTAACTCTAGTAGTTTTCTGGTGGCATTTTTAGGATTCTCTATGTATAGCATCATGTCATCTGCAAACAATGACAGTTTTACTTCTTCTTTTCCGATTTGTATGCCTTTTATTTCCTTTTCTTCTCTGACCGCCGTGGCTAGGACTTCCAAAACTATGTTGAAAAATAGTGGTGAGAGTGGACATCCTTGTCTTGTTCCTGATCGTAGAGGAAATGCTCTCAATTTTTCACCATTGACAATGACGTTTGCTGTGCGTTTTTCGTATACGGCCTTTATTAATGTTTAGGTAGGTTCCCTCTATGCCCACTTTCTGGAGAGTCTTTCTCATAAATGGGTGTTGAATTTTGTCAAAAGCTTTTTCTGCATCTATTGAGATGATCATATGGTTTTATACTTCAATTTGTTAATATGGTGTATCACATTGGTTGATTTGTGTATATTGAAGAATCCTTGCATCCCTGGGATAAATCCCACTTGATCATGGTGTATGATCCTTTTAATGTGCTGTTGGATTCTGTTTGCTAGTATTTTGTTGAGGACTTTTGCATCTATATTCATCAGTGATATTGGTCTGTAATTTTCTTTTTTTGTAGTATCTTTGCCTGGTTTTGGTATCAGGGTGATGGTGGCCTCATAGAATGAGTTTGGGAGTGTTCCTTCCTCTGCACTTTTTTGGAAGAGTTTGAGAAGGATAGGTGTTAGCTCTTCTCTAAATGTTTGATAGAATTCACCTGTGAAGCCATCTGGTCCTGGACTTTTGTTTGTTGGAAGATTTTTAATCACAGTTTCAATTTCATTACTTGTGATTAGGCTGCTCGTATTTTATATTTCTTCCTCGTTTAGTCTTGGAAGTTTATACCTTTCTAAGAATTTGTACATTTCTTCCATGTAGTCGATTTTATTGGCATAGAGTTGCTTGTAGTAGTCTCTTAGGATGCTTTGTATTTCTGCAGTGGCTGTTGTAACTTCCCCTTTTTCATTTCTAAGTTTATTGATTTGAGTCCTCTCCCTCTTTTTCTTGATGAGTCTGGCTAATGGTTTATCAATTTAGTTTATCTTCTCAAAGAACCAGCTTTTAGTTTTATTGCTCTTTGCTATTGTTTTCTTTGGTTCTGTTTCATTTATTTCTGCTCTGATCTTTATGATTTCTTTCCTTCTGCTAACTTTGGTTTTTTTTTTTTTTTTTTGCAGTACACAGGCCTCTCACTGTTGTGGCCTCTCCTGTTGCGGAGCAGAGGCTTTAGACACGCAGGCTCAGCGGCCATGGCTCATGGGCCCAGCCACTCCGCGACATGTGGGATCTTCCTGGACCGGGGCACGAACCCGTGTCCCCTGCATCGGCAGGCAGACTCTCAACCACTACGCCACCAGGGAAGCCCCTAACTTTGGGTTTTGTTTGTTCTTCTTTCTCCAGTTCCTTTAGGTGTAAGGTTAGAGTGTTTATTTGAGAGTTTTCTTGTTGCTTGAGGTAGGCTTGCATAGCTATAAACTTCCCTCTTAGAACTGCTTTTGCGGCATCCCGTAGGTTTCGGATTGTCGTGTTTTCATTGTCATTTGTCTCTAGGTATTTTTCGATTTCCTCTTTGATTTCTTCAGTGATCTCTTGCTTATTTAGTAACGTATTGTGTAGCCTCCATGTGTTTCTGTTTTTTACGTTTTTTTCCCTGTAATTCATTTCTAATCTCATAGGGTTGTGGTCAGAAAAGATGCTTGATATGATTTCAATTTTCTTAAATTTACTGAGGCTTGATTTGTGACCCAGGATGTGATCTATCCTGGAGAATGTTCTGTGTGCACTTGAGAAGAAAGTGTAATCTGCTGTTTTTGGATGGAATGTACTATAAATATCAATTAAATCTATCTGGTCTATTGTGTCATTTAAAGCTTCTGTTTCCTTATTTATTTTCATTTTGGATGATCTATTCATTGGGGTAAGGGAGGTGTTAAAGTCCCCCACTATTATTGTGTTACTGTCGATTTCCTCTTTTATAGCTGTTAGCAGTTGCCTTATGTTTTGAGGTGCTCCTATGTTGGGTGCATATATATTTATAATTGTTATATCTTCTTCTTGATCACTTGGTCATTATGTAGTGTCCTTCCTTGTCTCTTGTAACATTCTTTATTTTAAAGTCTATTTTATCTGATGTGAGTATTGCTACTCCAGCTTTCTTTTGATTTCCATTTGCATGGAATATCTTTTTACATCCCCTCACTTTCAGTCTGTATGTGTCCCTAGGTCTGAAGTGGGTCTCTTGTAGACAGCATATAGATGGGTCTTGTTTTTGTATCCATTCAGCAAGCCTGTGTCTTTTGGTTGGAGCATTTAATCCATTCACTTTTAAGGTAATTATTGGTATGTATGTTCTTATGACAATTTTCTTAATTGTTTTGGGTTTGTTTTTGTAGGTCCTTTTCTTCTCTTGTGTCTCCCACTTAGAGAAGTTCCTTTATCATTTGTTGTAGAGCTGGTTTGGTGGTACTGAATTCTGTTAGCTTTTGCTTGTCTGTAAAGCTTTTGATTTCTCCATTGAATCTGAATGAGATCCTTGCCAGGCAGAGTAATCTTGGGTGTAGTTTCTTCCCTTTCATCACTTTAAGTATATCCTGCCACTCCCTTCTGGCCTGTAGAGTTTGTGCTGAGAAATCAGCTGTTAACCTTATGGGAGTTCCCTTGTATATTATTTGTCATTTTTCCCTGCTGCTTTCAATAATTTTTCTTTGTCTTTAATTTTTGCCAATTTGATTACTATGTGTCTCAGCGTGTTTCTCCTTGGGTTTATCCTGTATGGGACTCGCTGTGCTTCCTGGGCTTGGGTGGCTATTTCCTTTCCCATGTTAGGGAAGTTTTTGACTATAATCTCTTCAAATATTTTCTCTGGTCCTTTCTCTCTCTTCTCCTTCTCGGACACCTATAATGTGAATGGTGTTGCATTTAATGTTGTCCCAGAGGTCTCTTAGGCTGTCTTCATTTCTTTTCATTCTTTTTTCTTTATTCTGTTCCACAGCAGTGAATTGCACCATTCTGTCTACCAGGTCACTTATCCGTTCTTCTGCCTCAGTTATTCTGCTACTGATTCCTTCTAGTGTAGTTTTCATTTCAATTATTGTATTGTTCATCTCTTTTTGTCTGTTCTTTAATTCTTCTAGGTCTTTGTTAAACATTTCTTGCATGTTCTCAATCTTTGCCTCCATTCTTTTTCCAAGGTCCTGGATCATCTTCACTATCATTATTCTGAATTCTTTTTCTGGAAGGTTGCCTATCTCTACTTCATTTAGTTGTTTTTCTGGGGTTTTATTGTGTTCCTTCATCTGGTACATAGCCCTCTGCCTTTTCATCTTGTCTATCTTTCTGTGAATGTACATATTTTTGAAAATAAAAATTCCAATCATTTATTGCTAATGTATATAAATACAATTGATTCTTGTACATTGATCTTGTATCCTGCAACCTTGCTAAACTATCATTAATTTTATTTGCTTTTTTATAGATTCCATTGGGTTTTCTACTAGATAATCATGTTTATGCAAGTAAGGCCAGGTTTATTTCTTTCCAATTCAGATTCCCTTTTATTTCTTCTTGCCTTTTATGCACTGACCAGAATATTCAGTACAATATAAAAGAGCAGTAGTGAAAGTAGGTCTTCTTCTTGGTTTTAGAGGGAAAGCATTCAGTCTTTCACCATTAAGTACAATGTTAGCTGCAGGTTTTTTTTTTTCTCTCTCCAACATACTTGTCATTTATTAAACTTTTATTACCAAGCAGGCTCAATACATGCTAATCATAAACCTGTTTATAAACACAGCAAAGTCCCCGCTTCCTGTCTTTCTAGGGACTCTGGCCATACCTTGAATCAAGGGTTCCCTTGAGGAAGTTAGGACAATACTCCAGGGGCAGAGTTCTGTTACTTCATGATATCAGGCAACAAGTGATTCTCAAAGTGTGGACCCCAGACCAGCAGCAGCAGCATCACCTGAAAACAGGGTAGAAATGCAAATTCTCAGACTCTTCCTGGACCTAATGAATTTGACATTCTGGGGCTAGGAACCAGTACTCTGTTATAATGAACCCCCCTAGGGGTTTATGATGTAAGCACCAGTTACAAACTGGTTTCACAGGAAAACAGCAGAAGTGCGTCTGTTTCAGGGTCAAACCTTGGGCAATGTCTCTAAGAATAGAGGCCATGGTCACAACTAGACTCTCTTGCCTATTAATACAAAATGGAGAAGGCTTCCAAAATAGTTTAGCCAATCCACATATCTTTTTTTCTTCTTCCAAGGAGCTTTTATTTATTTCTTAATCTTATTGTGATGAGAACACTCAACATGAGGTCTATGCTCTTAACAAATTTTAAGTATATAATACATTATTGTTGACTATAGGTATAATATTGTATAGCAAATCTCTAGAGCTTATTAATCTCACCTAACTGAAACTTTATTCCTGTTGATTAATAACTCCCCATTTCCCCTTCTAAATCAGCCCCTGTTGACCACCATTCTAGTCTTTGATTTTATGAGTTTGACTATTTTAGATACCTCATATAAGGTGTCTGGCTTATTTCACTTAGTAAAATGTCCTCAAGGTCCATTCATGTTGTTGCATATTTCATTAATTCTTTCCTCTTTAGGGCTAAATAGTATTCCATTGTATGTACATACTACATTTTCTTTGTTCATTCTTCTTTCAATGGACATTTAGGTTGTTTCTATACCTGGGCTATTGTGAATAGTGCAGCAATGAACATGGGAGTGCTGATATCTCTAAGAAATCCTGATTTCAATTCCTTTGGATATATACCCAGGAGTGGAATTGCTGGATCATATGGTAGTTCTATTTCTTATTTTTAATTTTTTATTTTTTAATTACATTTTTTTTGGCTGCCACTGCATACATGTGGGGATCTTAGTTCCCCAACCAGGGATCAAACCTGTGCCCCCTGCAGTGGAAGTGTGAAGTCTTAACCACTGGACCGCCAGGGAATTCCCCCCCATTTTTAATTTTTTGAGGAAAATCCATTATGTTTTCTGCAGTGGCTGCACCATTTTGCATTCCTACCAACAGTGTGCAAGGGTTCCAATGTCTCCACATCCTCACCAACACGTTGTCTCTTGGTTTTTTGATAATAGCCATCCTGACAGCTGTGAGGTGATATTTCATTGTGGTACTGATTTGCATTTCCCTGATAATTAGTGGCAATGAGTGTTTTTAATATACCTGTTACACAGATGCTCTTTATGAGGTTGGGGAAGTTATTTTCTCTTCCTGCTTTCCTGAGAGTTTTATCAGGAAATCATGTTTAATTTTATCAACTTCTCTTTCTGCATCCATTGAGATGATCACTTCTTTTTTCTTTTGTTGTTTGTTAGTATGAGAAGTTACATTGATTGATTTTTTTGAATGTTAAAGCAACCCTGCATTCTAGGGATAAACTCCACATGGTCATGATGTATTATCCTTATAATATATTGTTGGAATCAATTTGCTAAAATTATGTTTAGAATTTTTGTACCTGTATTCATAAGGGATATTAGTTTTCTTTTTTTGTAATGTCTATCTGATTTTGGTATCAGAGTAATGCTGGTCCCATAGAATGGGCTGGGAAATATTCAAATTTTTGCAAGAATTTATGTAGAGTTGATATTATTTCTTCCTTAAATGCATGATAGAATTCACCAGTGAAAAATTTTTTTAATTAAAAAAAAAAAGAATTCACCAGTGATACCATCTGGGCCTGGAGTCTTCTTTGTAGGAAGGGTTTTTGGTTTTTTGTTGTTGTTGTTTTCTTTTGTTTTTTATAAATTTATTTTTTGGCTGTGTTGGGTCTTTGTTGCTGCACGGGCTTTCTCTACTTGTGGCGAGCAGGGGCTACTCTTCATTGCGGTGTGCAGCCTTCTCACTGCGGTGGCTTCTGCTGTTGCGGAACACAGGATCTAGGCACACAGTCTTCAGTAGTTGTGGCTCGTGGACTCTAGAGTGCAGACTCAGTAGTTGTGGCACATGGGCTTAGTTACTCCACAGCATGTGGGATCTTCCCGGGCCAGGGCTCGAACCCATGTCCCCTGCATTGGCAGGCAGATTCTTAACCTCTGTGCCACCAGGCAAGTCCCAGGAAGGGTTTTAGGTATAAAGTTAATTTATTTATTTAATATATATAAGGCTATTCAGTTTTCTATTTCTTTATTTTAAATTGTGGTACGCGGGCCTCTCACTGTTGTGGCCTCTCCCATTGCAGAGCACAGGCTCCAGACGCGTAGCCTCAGCAGCCATGGCTCACAGGCCTAGCCGCTCCGCAGCATGTGGGATCTTCCCGGACCGGGGCATGAACCCGTGTCCCCTGCAACCATCTTAACCATTTTAAAGTGTACAGTTAAGTGGCATTAAATATATTCACACTGTTGTATAACCATCACCACCATCCATCTCCAGACCTTTTCATCTTGCAAAATTGAAATTCTGTACCCATTAAACAATTACTCCCCATTCTTTCCTCTCCCCAACCCCTGGCAACTATCTGTGTCTTCTTGAGTGAGCTCTGGTAATTTGTGCCTTTCAAGGAATTTGTACATTTCAATGAAGTTGTGGAATTTATTGGCATAAAGTTGTTTATAATATTCCTTTAACCTTTTTAGTATCTGTAGAATCTGTAGTGATGTCACCTCTCATTTCTGATATTGGTAAGTTGTGTCTTCTCCCTTTTTTTTTTTTCTTGTAAGTCTTCATGTTTGTCAGTTTTGTTGATCTCAGTCAACCAGCTTTTGGTTTCACTGATTTTCTCCATTGTTTTTCTGTTTTCTATTTTCATTGATTTCCACTTTGATCTTTATTATTTCTTTTCTTCTGCTTACCTTAGGTTTACTTTGCTCTTCTTTTTCTAGTTTCTTATGGTGGAAGCTGAGATAATAGAGTTTAGACCTTTCTTATTTAGTTCTTTCTTCTTTTCTAATATAGGCAGGCATTTAATGCAATAAATTCACCTCCAAATACTGCTTTAGTGGCACTGACAAATACTAATATGTTGAGTTTTCATTTTCATTCAGTTCAAAATGTTTTCTAATTTCCATTCTGATTTCTTTGATCCATGAATTATTTTGAAGTGTGTTACTTAGTTTCCAAATATTTGGAGATTTTCCAGAGACCTTCCTGTTATGAATTTCTAATTCAATTCCATTGTGGCCAGAGAAAACAATTTGTATAACCTGAATCCTTTTGCATTTACTGAGATTAATTTTATGGCCCAGAAAATGGTCTATCTTGGTAATACAGGGAAACTGCTTCATGCTGGTGCCTTGACCTTACATAGGTCCTCATAGTTCCTGTAGGTAATGCTTAACCACAGCTGATCTATCTAGGTCTTGGCAGAAGCCTTGTGATCCTCCCAGAACAGGAGAGCGTGGGAAGCTTGTGAAGAACTGCTACAAGGCCATTTCCCACTCACTTTTTTATCTTCATGGGAAGCTGTCATGAGAGATTCTTATCACTTCCCAAATTCTGATGAGATATGAGGCTTTCTGCCTGACCCTTAGGGTACAGCTGCAGGGTATAAAAATGCTTACCTGTAGCATGAAATCAGCTCCTCAGCAACAGGGTGTTCCACCACTTGTGTTGCAGCCATCTGGACCCTTTTGTTTCAGTATTATCCTGTGGTACAAAGGATATGGGGAACTGCTGTTGAGCCCCTCTAGTGAATTTTCATTTCAGTTATTTCATATTTATTTTCTTTATATTATTTTCATATTCTATTATTTCTTTATTTTTTATTTACTTTTATCATATTCAACTATTTTAACTCCTGAATTTGTTGTTTTTTTTTACTTTCTATCTTTCTGTTGATATTCTCTATTTGGTGAGACATTGTTATTATACTTCCCTTTAGTTCTTTAGATATGGTTTCCTTTAGTTCTTTGAGCATATTTATGCTAGTGATTTAAAATCTTTGTCTAAGCTGCATGTAAATCAGTGAAGTCAGAACACTCCCTCACACAATACAGAAAAATGAACTCAAAATGGCTTAAAGGCTTAAATATAAGACATGACACCATAAGACTCCTAGAAGAACATAGGCGAAAGATTCTCTGACATAAATCATAGCAATGTTTTCTTAGGTCAGTCCCCGAAGGCAATAGAAACAAAAGCAAAAATAAACAAATGAGGCCTAATCAAACTTATACACTTTTACACAGCACAGGAAACCATGAACAAAACAAAAACACAACCTAGGGACTGGGAGAAAATATTTGCAAATGATGCTGAAACTGTGCAACTCAGATTGGGACTTGAACCCACATGCCAGGACTCGAACCCAGCCAAAACCCCGACTGGGACTTGATCCCACGTTTTTTTAACTGATATCACAAACCTGGTCTCAGGACATAATGAAGCTCAGGTTCTTGATGTCTCATCACAGAAAGAATTCAGTGAGAGACAAAGTAGGTAAGAAGTGGATTTATTTAGAGAGAAACACACTCCACAGAATGTGGGCCATCTGAGAAGGCAAGAGCAGCACCAGGGTATGGGGTTGTCAGTTTTTATAAGGGTGGGTAATTTCATAGGCTAATGAGTGGGAAGAGTATTCCAGCTATTTTGGGGAAGGGGTAGGGATTTCCAGAAATAGGGCCACCGCCCACTTTTTGACCTTTATGGTCGGCCTTGGAACTGTCATGTCACCTGTGGGTGTGTCATTTAGCTTGCTGGTGTGTTACAATGAGCAGAAAATGAGGTTCAAAGTCTAGTGGAAGCCATCTTGGACCTATTTGGTTCTAATCAGTTTATGTTGTGTCCTTGGGCTATATCATTCTTTTAAAGGTTGTGCCCTGCCCCCTTCCCTCGTGTTTCATTCTCCTCTCAGAGATTTTACTCCCATATTCTTACAGGAAGCAGAGGGGCAATGGTCCATCTTCTGTAACTGCTTCGAGGCTGAGTAGGGGTGTCGACCCTACCTGTCAGGGAGTAAAAACATCTCGGGATGCCTGATCTAGGGGCCCCAGGGGCAAGACAGCTACTTGTTTTAAGTCAGTATGGGCTGGAATCCTCACATAGTTATCATCTTGATGTGGAACTGTTGTAACTGCTTCCATAGCCTTTCTATGAATCTCCTTGATGATGAAGCACGTTTTGGAACAGCATCAGAGTACAAAAATAACTATCTATAAATGACAAAAGAATTAAAAGGCATGGTTAAACATCTGATTACAGTGTAATCGGTAAAGAAACTTGGTTACAATAACCAGAATTACGAATGATTGCATTTAACTTAACAATACCAAATAACCCTAGTTAAATATTTCTCTTTGAGATACTTCAGGGGCCCTCTACAGAATCCCAAAATTAGCTGGAAATCAAAAGAACTTTAATTAAAATTTGATATTTGGGAAGTTTGTCAAAAAGTTTTAAAACACTTGGTAAAATAAGATCATAGGTCACTGTGAGACAATATTTATTCTGTAATCAAAGTGACAATAAAAGATTTCAAAGACAAATACAACACAGATCATTTAAAAGGTAAAGAAACTTAATATCTGTTATCAAAGGCAGTTCAACATTTTAAGAAAACCTGTCCTCTTGGGACTTCGCTGGTGGCGCAGTGGTATCTGCCTGCCAATGCAGGGGACACGGGTTCGATCCCTGGTCCAGGAAGATCCCACATGCCGTGGAGCAACTAAGTCCGTGTGGCCCAACTACTGAGCCTGTGCTCTAGAGCCCACATGCCACAACTACTGAGCCCATGTGCCACAACTACTGAAGCCTGCATCCGTAGAGCCCGTGCTCCACAACAAAGAGAAGCCACCACAATGAGAAGCCTGTGCACCGCATCCAAGAGCAGCCCTTGCTTGCCACAACTAGAGAAAGCTTTCACACAGCAATGAAGACCCAACACAGCCAAAAATAAATAAATAAATAAGCAAACTTATTAAAAAAAAAAAAGAAAAAGAAAACCTGTCCTCTTAAAAGAGAGAAAAGCCACATTCAAGTCTTGCACCAGCTTACTTTTAAAATTCATTTACTCAATTTAATTTATTCTAAACTTAGTCAATCCTGACCATGCACAAAACACTTTTCTCACAGTCCACTTTCCACAAACCTTTCATTACTTTCTGTAACCATCACTTTATTTGTTTTGCATCCAGAAACAACCATCTGGGTTCAAGTCGCAATCTGAGTTGCATGGTATCAATGCAACCAACAAAGGCTTAATTTCCAAAATATACAAACAGCTCATACAACTCAATAACAACAACAAAAGAAACAACTGATCAAAAAATGGGCAGAAGACCTAAATAGACATTTCTCCAAAGAAGACATACAGATGGCCAATAGGCATATGAAAAGATGCTCAATGTTGCTAATTATTAGAGAAATGCAAATCAAAACTACAATGAGGTATCACCTCACACCAGTCAAAATGGCCATCATTAAAAAGTCTACAAATAATATATACTGGAGAGGGTGTGGAGAAAAGGGAACCCTCCAACACTGTTGGTGGGAATGTAAATTGGTGCAGCCAGTATGGAAAACAGTATGGAGGTTCCTTTAAAAATTAAAAATAGAGTTACCATATGATTCAGCAATACCACTCCTGGGCATATATCTGAAGAAAACTCTAATTCAAAAAAGATACAGGACTTCCCTGGTGGTGCAGTGGTTAAGAATCTGCCTGCTAATGCAGGGGACATGGGTTTGATCCCCGGTCCGGGAAGATCCCACATGCCATGGAGCAACTAAGCCCATGCACCACAACTACTCAGCCTGTGCTCTAGAGCCTGTAAGCCACAACTACTGAGCCCACATGCCACAACTACTGAAGCCCATGTGCCCTAGAGCCCGCATGCCACAACTACTGAGCCCACGCACCACAACTACTGAAGCCCACACACCTAGAGCCCGTGATCCGCAACAAGAGAAGCCACTGCAATGAGAAGCCCGTGCAACACAACTCAGAATAGCCCTCGCTCGCTGCAGCTAGAGAAAGCCCGCGTGCAGCAATGAAGACCCAATGCAGCCAAAAAAGAAAAGATACATGCACCCCAATGTTCATGCAGCACTATTTACAATAGCCAAGACATGGAAACAAGTTAAATGTCCATTGACAGATGAATGGATAAAGAAAATGTGGTATATATATACAATGGAATATTACTCAGCCATAAAAAGGAGTGAAATAATGCCATTTTCAGCAACATGGATGGACCTAGAGCTTATCATACTAAGTGAAGGAAGTCAGACAGAGAAAGGCAAATACCATATGATATCACTTATATGTGAAATCTAAAATATGATATAAATGAACTTATTTACAAAACAGTAACAGACTCACAGACATAGAAAACAAATTTATGGTTAACAAAGAGGAAAGGGGATGGGGGAGGGATAAATTAGGAGTTTGGGATTAGCAGAGGTGTATATATATATATATATATTCAGGAATTCCCTGGTGGTCCAGTGGTTGGGACTCTGTGCTTCCACTGCAGGGGGTGCGGGTTTGATACCTGGTCAGGGAGCTAAGATCCTGCATGCCACGAGGCATGGCCAGAAAAAAAAAGAGAGAGAGAGAATATGTATATTCTTATTTATTTCTTTTTCTTCTTTTTTTTCTTTTTTTTTGAGAATATGTATATTCTTAATCACTTATACTGTACACCAGAAACTAATGCAACATTGTAAATCAACTATACTTCAAAAAAAACCTAAAATCTTTGTCTAGTACATCCAATGTTTGGGCTTCCTTAGGAACAGTTTCTATTTAGTGCTTTTTTTTTGCCCTGTGTATGGTTCATACTTTCTATTTTCATTGCAATTTTAAAATCTGGATATTTTAAATAATGCAGCAACTCTGGAATTCAGATTCTCTCCACCCCAGGCTTTATTGTTGCTGCTGTCTGTTTAGTGACTTTTCTGAACTAGTTTTATAGTCTGTATTCTTTGATATATGTGGTCACCAAAGTCTCTGCTTCATTAACTTAGTGGTCAGCTAATGGTTAGAGAGAGATTTCTTCAAATCCTTTGAACTAATAAGTCTTCAAACTTTGCCTAGGGTTTCTCTGTGTGTGTTGGAGCATGCTTGAACACTCCAGCAAGGTAGTTTACAACTCTGCCTTAGCAGAGTTCTCCACAGAGCTTCAAGATCACCCAGAGGTCGAAATAATGCCATCTGCAGCAACATGGATGGACCTAGAGATTATCATACTAAGCGAAGTAAGTCAGACAGAGAAAGACAAATATACAACATCGCTTATATGTGGAATCTAATTTAAAATTATACAAATGAACTTATTTACAAAACAGAAACAGACTCACAGATCTTGAAATCAAACTTATGGTGACCAAAGGGAAAACGTGGGGGGAAATGATAAATTAGGAGATTGGGATTAACATATACACACTACTATATATAAAATACATAACAAATAAGGACCTACTGTAGGGCTTCCCTGGTGGCGCAGTGGTTGAGAATCTGCCTGCCAATGAAGGGGACACGGGTTTGAGCCCTGGGCCGGAAAGATCCCACATGACACGGAGCAACTAAGCCGGTGCACAACAACTACTGAGCCTGTGCTCTAGAGCCCGCACACCTCAACTACTGAGCCCACGAGCCACAAATACTGAAGCCCACGCACCTAGAGCCTGTGCTCTGCAACAAGAGAAGCCATTGCAATGAGAAGCCTGTGCACTGCAACAAAGAGTAGCCCCTGCTCCCCGCAACTAGAGAAAGCCCACGCCCAGCAATGAAGACACAACGCAGCCAAAAATAAATTTTAAAAAAGACCTACTGTATAGCACAGGGAACTCTACTCAGTACTCTGTAATGGCCTATATGGGAAAAGAATCTAAAAAAGAGTGGATATATGTATATGTATAACTGATTCACTCTGCTGTACACCTGAAACTAACACAACACTGTAAATCAACTATACTCTGATAAAAAAAAAAATCACCCAGAGTTGAAAGCTTAGGGCCTTCTCAGTTCTTTCCTTGGCATGCTTGCAGCCCTGCACTTGCTCATGCATATGGCCTTCCAGATTCCCAGAAGTATGTCATAACTTTTCAAGGTCCCTCTGGATATCTTATTCCCAGTTTTTCGTGATTTTTGGTCAACTTGTTTTCTCCAGCTGTTATCACCACCTCGGGCAGGTGTGATGTTAAACAGTGGTCACCAGTTATTTTTTTAAAAGGCTATTTGACCTGAGAGAGCTCTGAATCAGGTCAAATAAAGACAAGCCCTATAAGTGAAGGTTTCCAGGGAACTGCTATACAGGTCAAGAATGACAATTTTCTGGGCCTCACACCCATTAGAATGGTTACTATAAAAAAAAAGAAAGAAAAGAAGTGTTGGTTGGGATGTGGAGAAAATTAGAACCTTTGCACACTACTGGTAGGAATATAAAATGGTGCAGCTGCTACGGAAAACAGTTCCCCCCAAAATTAAAAAAAAACGATTACCATATGATCCAGCAATTCCACTTCTGGACAAATATCCAAATTAATTGAAAGCACAGTATCAAAGAGACTTTGCACACCCATGTTCATAGCAGCATTATTCCCAATAGCCAAAAGGTGGAAGCAATCCAAGTGTCCATCGATAAATGAATTGATAAGCAAAATGTGGTATATTCATACAATAGAATATTATTCAGCCTTTAAAGGGAAGGAAATTCTGACACATGCTTCAACACGGATGAACCTTGAGGATGTTATGCTAAGTGAAATAAGCCAGTCATAAGAAAACAAATACTGTAAGATTCCACTTATATGATGTATCTAAAGGAGTCAAATTGGGACTTCGCTGGTGGTCCAGTGGTTAAGAATCGGTCTTGCAATGCAGGGAACACCAGTTCAATCCCTGGTCAGGGAACTAAGATCCCACATGGCACGGGGAAACTAAGCCTGTGCACCACAACTAGAGAGCCCGCGTGCTGCAACTACAGAGCCCACATGCTCTGAAGCCCACGTGCCATAACTAGAGAGAAGCCCGTGCGCTGCAATGAAAGATCCCGCGTGCCTCAACTAAGACCCAATACAGCCAATAAATAAATTAAATAAAGGAGTTAAAGTCATGGAAACATAAAGTAGAAAGGTGGTTGCCAGGGGCTGGGGGAGGGGGAAATGGGGAGATGTTTAATGGGTCTAGAGTTTCAGGGTTTTTTTTTTTCAAGTTTCAGACTATTAACCAGTGTAAACCCCAACACAATACACCAACATGATTTCGTGCGTTTATTTATTTATTTTTTACTTTTTGGCCGCACCACGCAGCATGTGGGATCTTAGTTCCCCGACCAGGGATCGAACCGGCGCCCCCTGCAGTGGAAGTGCCAAGTCTTAACCTCTGGACCACTAGGGAAGTCCCTGATTTCGTGCATTTAGAGGTGAAATGTTTCCTGGTTAAGTGGAAAACTGTGCAGATGGCTTCTGGAAGACCTTCATTCTAAGCAGCTTTATAGTGAAACATTTCATTCAGAAGCCTGGACCTTCTTTCTTCAATTTGCTGTAATCTACATTCACTGAGTAGAACTTGTACTGATCATTGGGACCCAGTTTGTTCCAGGGTTCTGGGTTACTCTTTCTGTCCCAACTGACATCTGGATTGAACAATGCCAGGCGCAAGACATACAGTGTTGCTCCAGTACCTCTCGCTTCAATAAATATGAAGAGGGGGATCAAGCTAAGATGCTTCTTGGCCTGACCGATGATTAGGCGGAGCATGGTTGTGACAGAAGCCTCGAGTCCAGACGGAGAGAACAATAAACTTGCAAGACCCAGGACTAAACAGTCTCTGCGCCAAGCAGAATTTCAGTTTTGCAAGATGAAGACGTTCTGGAGATCTGTTTCACAACAATGTGAATATTCTTAACATTCCTGAACCGTACATTCAAAAATGGTTAAGGTGGTAAATTTTATGTTATGTATACTTTGTTACCATTAAAAGTACATGGACACCTACTATGGGCCTGGCATTCTGGTTCATCTTTGTACACCCAGTGCCTGCGTATCATGAATGCTCCTCATCTTCCCTCTCAGCAACTTTTTAAATTAATTAATTAATTTATTTATTTTTGGCTGCTTTGGGTCTTCTTAGCAGCGAGTGGAGGCTGCTCTTCCTTGTGGTGTGCAGGCTTCTCATTGCGGTGGCTTCTCTTGTTGAGGAGCACAGGCTCTAGGCATGCGGGCTTCAGTAGTTGTGGCTCGCAGGCTCTAGAGCACAGGCTCCATAGTTATGGCACACGGGCTTAGTTGCTCCGTGGCATGTGGAATCTTCCTGGACCAGGGCTCGAACCCATGTCCCCTGCATTGGCAGGCAGGTTCTTAACCACTGAGCCACCAGGGAATTCCTCCCTCTCAGCGACATTTGACTCCCTTCTTGAAATGCCTTTTCTCTTGACTTCCAGAAATCCTTTCTTGGTTCTGTTCCTGCCTCACTGGCTGCTCCTCCTCAATCTTTTGCCAGTTCCTCCTCTTTCCCCTGATCTTTGTACCTTGGAAATGCTTCGGGGCTTAGGCTTCTAACCTCCCCACCTACTTTCACTTCCTAGGTGATCTCCTCTGTCTCCTGACTTTAAATGACTTTGATATACTGATGCCTCCTAAATTTGTTATCTCCAGCCTGTACCTCACTCCTGACCTTCAGTTATATCTGATCACCTACCCAACATCTCTATATGATATTTCATAAGCATTTCAGAGTTCACAAAAATAATACAAAACTCCCAATTCCCCCTCTTAATCTGTTCCTCCAGCTGACTCTCAGCTTAACTAAAACCTTCAGAGTCATTCTTAACTCCTATCATCCACACACCCTATATCTAACCCATCAACATATCCCTGCAGCTCTACCTTCAAAATAATTCCAGAATACATCTTATCTCCTCCACTTCCCAGTGTCCAAACCACCAAAAACCATTGCCTGATTTACTGAAATAGCCTCCTAACTGCCCTCCTTGCTTTACCTTCTCCTGCTCCCTGCCTTAGTCCACACACAGAAGCCAGTGCTATTTTGAAAAGGCAAGTCTGGTCGTGTCTCTCTCCTGTGCTCCAAACCCTCCAAATGGCTCCCTATCCCACTCAGAATAGTAGCCAAAGCATTTTTTTATGAATTGTACATTTATTTGGTTCAACAAACATTTTCTTGAGCTTCTACTAAGTATTAGGTTTGATGAGGGGCACTGGGGATATATAACATCTGCCCTTGGAGAAGTCTCAAGCATAGCAAGTCAACTCTGTACCTTGTAACATTGTGGAGGGTGCAGAGCACCATGGCGGAGGAATTTTTAATCCAACTTTTATATTAGTAAAGACTCTCAAGAAAGTATAATGCAAAAACTAAGCCTTCAGGAATTGGTACAAGTTATCCAGAGGATGTGGCCAAGGGATAGTAGGGAACAACAGAGGGATGTGAGAAGTTTACTCAGGTTTGGGAAACCACATGTTCACAATTAGCCAAAGCATTTTAAATGGCCTACAAGGCCCTGCATATTCTGCCCCCACTCCACCCCTCTGTGACTCATCTGCTCAAGCTGCACTGATATCCTTGTTCCTTCTGCCGAGAATGCTCTTCCCCCAAATTTCCACAGGGTTCATTCCCTCACTCCCTTCAGGTTTCTGCTCCAATGTCACCTTATCACAGAAGTTTCTTTGATCATCCCAAATAATATACAACTTCCTACCCTTACCTCAACACTTCCTGTCTCCTAATCCATCTTATCTCTAATTTATATATAAATATAAATATATGTATATTCATTCATTGATCACTTTTCTCCTCCAAGGACATTGCTCTGTTTACTGTTTGATTCCCCAAATTTAGTACAGTGTGCCTGGTGTGTTGGAGGCACTCAATATATATTGGATAAATGAATGAATGAATGTTCAATAATTAGTTGTTAAATGGAGGAGATTAGTATGCTACTTTTCAAGACATCAGAGCAAAACTTAACCAATTTCTCAATCTACAAACAATCCATTTTCCAGGATGCATTAGAGAAAATTAATTCATTGAGCCACATCCACAAAAGAAGGTGAAATGTTCCAAGGAGCAATTCTAATATTAAAGTTGACCCAACCGGGTCTGAGCAGAGCCATGCTTAACTTCAAGATTTATGTTTTGAGAAAGATTTTTACTGAGACATAGAAACTTACAACTCATTCCCACAAATCTGGAATGCCTAAACGTTCATCCAAGTTTGGATTTCTTCCACAGGTTACTCAGTCATTAGATCTTGGTCCTTTTCAATCCTGACACCCTTCCTCATGACAACTTTGTATGACAGGCATGTGCATCATTCTTCATTCTCTGGTGACTGTCCTATTAATATACAGCATTAAGTAAATAACCAGACCACTGGTTTGAAAAGCAAACTAAAAAGGATTTAAAGACTTAGGAACCCATCTTAATTCAAATAAGATGTTAAGTCCTAGGGACTTCCCTGGCGGTCCAGTGGTTAAGAGTCTGCGCTTCCAATGCAGGGGGTGCGGGTTCAACCCCTGGTCAGGGAACTGAGATCCTGTATGCTGCACAGCCTGGCCAAAAATTAAAAAAAAAAAAAAGATGTTAAGTCCTATTTGCTCCAGGAGAAAAGGTGAGGTAAAACACTCATTGTGGAGGTGAAGGTGGGGTGATACTTCTATAACCAGAAGTTATAACAGCACCAGGAATGTTGAAGGCCAATTATACTGCAAAAACAAACTCATAGAGAAAGAGATCAGATTTGTGGTTACCAGAGGAGGGCGGGATCGGGGGGAGGAGGAGGAACTGGATGAAAGTAGTCAGAAGGTACAAATTTCCAGGTATAAGATAAATAAGTACTAGGAATGTAATGTACAACATAATAAATATAATTAACACTGCTGTATGTTATATATAAAAGAGAGTAAATCCTAAGAGGATCACAAGGAAAAAAAATTTTTTTTCTATTTCCTTAATTTTGTATCTATATGGAATGATGGATTTTCACTAAACTTATTGTGATAATCATTTCATGATGTATGTAAGTCAAGTCATTACGCTGTACACTTCAAACTTACACAGTGCTGTAAGTTGATTATATCTCAATAAAATTGGAAGAAAAAATAAACAAAAAAGATTTTCTCTGTATCATTGGTTTGGAGCGGTTTTATAACAATGTGCCTTTGTTTGTTTGTTTTTAGGCCACAGCACATGGCTTGTGGGATTTTAGTTCCCCAACCCGGGCGGCAGTGAGAGCACAGAGTCCTAACCACTTGATGGCCAGGGAATTCCCACAATGTGCCTTTGTGTAGTATTTTTCATCTACCTTTTGCTGGTGTTCATTGAACTTCTTGGATCTGTGAGCTTATATTTTTTATTAATTTTGGAAAGTTTTAGGACTTTACTTCTTCACGTACTTTTTCTGTCCCCCTTCCTCTCCTTTGGGGATTCTATTTCCTGCATATTAGGCCACATGAAATTGTCCCACAGCTCATTTATGCTTTTTTCTATTTTCAGTTGTTGGGGATTGGTTTTTCCTCTGTTCCATTTTCTTAGTTTCTACTGCTATGATTTAAACTACTGATGTTTTTCTTCTGCAATGTCTAGTCATTAATTCCATCTGGTGTATTTTTCATCTTTAGAATTTCATTTTGGGTACTTATATATATTCCATGTCTCTGCTCAACTTTTTTAACATATGCAGTGTAGCTTTAATAACTTTTTTAGCATCATTGTCTCCTAATTCTAATATCTGTGTCCATTCTGTGTTAGTTTCCATTGATTGATCATTATGGTTCATGTTTTCCTGCTTAAAAAAAAACAACACTCTTTTATTGAGATATAGTTCACATACCACACAATACACCATTTAAAGTGTACAGTTAGGACTTCCCTCGTGGCGCAGTGGTTAAGAATCTGCCTGCCAATGCAGGGGACATGGGTTCGATCCCTGGTCCAGGAAGATCCCACGTGCCGTGGAGCAACTAAGCCCGTGTGCCACAACTGCTGAGTCCGCGCTCTAGAGCCCACGAGCCACAATTACTGAGCCCGCGTGCCACAACTACTGAAGCCCACGCACCTAGAGCCCATGCTCCACAACAAGAGAAGCCACCGCAATGAGAAGCCCACGCACCACGACGAAATGCAGCCCTCGCTCGCTGCCGCTAGAGAAAACCCGCGCACATCAACAAAGACCCAATGCAGCCAAAAATAAAATAAATTCATTAAAAAAATAAAGTGTACAGTTAAATGGTTTTTTTAGTATACTTACAGAGTTCTGCAACCATTACCACACTCAGTTTCAGAACATTTTCAACACCCCAAAAAGCAATCCCATACCCCTTAGCAGTCATTGCCTTTTTTTCCCCAGTCACCTTCCTCCCCCACCCCACCAGACCTAGGCAACCACTAATCTACTTTGTCTCTATGGACTTGCCTATTCTGGACATTGTCTATAAATGGGATCATACAATATGCGGTCCTTTGTGACTGGCTCCTTTCACTTGACATACGTTTTTCAAGGTTATTCCATATTGTGGTATGTACCTCTTGCTCCTTTTTATGACTAATCATCTTTGTTTGGATAACAGACATTGTGAATTTTACCTTAGGTGCTAGGGTTTTATTATTAGTATTCCTATAAATCTTCCTGATCTTTGTACTGAGATAGTTAAGTTACTTGGAAACAATTTGATCTTTCAGGGTCTTCCTTCTATGATTTGTTAATTGGGTCTGTACTGGTACTTAGTGCAGGGCTAATTATTCCCCACAACCTTCCTGTGTATTCTATGCCCTGTGAATTGTTTTTCCAATTGACCTATGTGCCAGGCCTAGTTCTAATCCAGTTGGATGGTTCTTTCCCTGGACTTGGGTAGTTTCTTCATATGCATGCACTTATCAGTACTCTGCTGAATATTCAAGGGGGACTCTTTGCAGATCTCTTTGGTTCTCTCTCTGTGAAGCTCTCTCCTGATATTCTGTCCTTCGAACTCTAGCTGTCCTTGTCTCTCTGGATTATTTTAATTTAGGGAGGCCACCAGGCTCTACCTTCTCCCCTTTCTGCGCCACAGCATGAAAACTCTCCAAGTGGTAACTTGGGGCGGTTTGGGGCTCATCTTCTTTCCCATTTCTCAGGGATCACTGTCCTTCACTGTCTGATGTGTATGTCTTAAAAACCATTGTTTCATGTATTCTGCCTTCTGGGGGGGGGCAGTGGTTGGTTGTTTCATGTGAGAGGACAAATTTGGTCCCTGTTACTCCATCTTGACTAAAAGTGCATGAGCCAGGGGTTGTATTTGTGACACCACTTGGACAGTGGGACCAACAGAATTTGCCAATGACAAATAAGGAGAATCAATCATGATATATCTGCTGTTTGGCTCAAGTGACAAACTGGGTGTTATGGTGCCATTGGCTGAGATGAGGGAGACAGGAGGGTGGTTGAGCCAGGGAAATTTAAGAGATCTGTTTGGACGCATTAAATTTGAGATGCCTTATGAGACATCCACGTGAACACGTCAAACAGGCCATAGCATATGAGTCTGGTGTTCAGGAAAGAGGTCTAGGCTAGAGGCCTAAATTAGTGGATCTTCCAAATATTTGCAATAATTAAGGCTATGAGACAACATGAAGTCACCTAGGGAGAGAATACTGACTACAAAAGTAAGGCGGCCAGGATCATACCCAAGGACACCACAGTATCTGGAAATTGGATAAAGACGGAGGAGTA
Organism: Lipotes vexillifer; assembly: GCF_000442215.2. Lineage (NCBI taxonomy): Eukaryota > Metazoa > Chordata > Mammalia > Artiodactyla > Lipotidae > Lipotes > Lipotes vexillifer. Next base: position 1,927,547 of record NW_006777287.1, on the reverse strand, counting down.
GCCAGAGATATAGGAGAAAACAAAGAGTGTGAGAGCAAGAAACTGTGGAATATGCTGGGTGGTTACAGGAAGGTGTAGAGAAGTGACTGCTGGTTTGGGAAGATTGTCACTCATCAGTGATCTGGTTAAGAGCAGTCTCAGAGACATGGAAGTGACAAAAGCCAAACTGAATTAAGTTAAATATGCTCTGGGAATTCCCTGGTGGTCCAGTGGTTAGGACTTGGCCCTCTCACTGCCGAGGGTCCAGGTTCAATCCCGGGTCGGGTAACTAAGATCCCATGCTGTGGCCAAAAAAAAAAAACAGCTAAATGTGCTCTGGGATGTGAGGAAGTAGAGACGGAAGAAAGCCAGAAGATTGGCTTTGCTGAGGAGCACAGTAATGGAGTCACGCCTAGGGTAGTACATGGGGCCAAAATTCACAAGTAAATATGTCTGTGGATGTTGACAACACAGTACATCAAACAACCTAGGTGGCCATCAGTACGGGAACAGCTGAACAGTTATACATTTATTCCACGGAATACCATGAATCAATTAAAAAGGATGAATAAAACAGATGTCCATTATATATTAATAATTTTTTAAAGCACCAAAACAATATTTGAAAAAAAGTAAAGGATGGGTGGATTGTGTCAATATCACAACTGTGTGATACTCAGTGTCACAACTGTATGATACTTAGTATCGCAACTGTGTCAACATTCTGAGTGTAGTATTTTACTATACAACATGTTACCTTCAGGGGTAAGTGTTAAAGCACATGGGATTTCTCTGTATTATTTCTCAAAACTACACGTGAGTCCACATCTCAAAATTTATAAGTTGAATACAAAAATATTTCCAGTATGTACATAATTGGGGTCTTTTTTCCTCCCACGCTGAACACTTACACCTCTTGCCATCAAAAATACTTTTTCACTTTGTAAATAAAACGAAGCATGGGTGGGATGGGGAATCCCATCCTGGCTTCCCCTGGCTATGGGGACAGACTCAGCTTTGAAGGTCTCCAGGCTCACCCCCGCCTCGGGGCTCCCCGGTCGCCTCCCTAGAAGTCTGGGAGAACTACAAATAGCTAACAGGGGCGGCCCCTCTAGCCCACCTCAGAGGTCCAAGTCTTGTTAGCCCAGAAGGTAACGCCGCTAGCTCTCCGAGCAGGACCCAGTTACGGAATTCTCGCCCTTTTCCGCTCAGCGAGGGGAAGGCTCTCTCTCTCCCACCCGTCTTCAGTTCCTTCAGACAGTCATGCCCTGGCGGAGCGTCCTCTGCTCCCAGCGCTCTCCTGGGAGAACGCCGCGCTCCCTCTCTTTGCTCCAAAGACCCAGAAGCTGTTTTAGGAAGACTGCAGCCGCGCTTTCCAGAGAGGGTGAGTCATTTCCGGTCACAGACTCCCTCCCCCGGAAGTAAGGCCTGATGTAAACAAGGGAGTGGGGCGGTAAGGCCCGGGAGGTCAGAAAGCCGGGCCGTGGGCGGCACCGAGAGCAGGGGACGCGCAGAGGTCAGGTCAGTGCAGGCGGCAGGGAGCTGGGGCATGGCCCAAGGATTGGTTGCGGTCTGGGGGACGGAGGGGTCTTTTCAGCAAGGGTCTTGGTGGATGGGGGTGTATCTAGGACAGGGATCTTGAGTAGGTGCTGGCACTGGACGGAGTATGAGGGTGGTCTTGGACATCAGTGGTGGTAGCGATGTGTGAGGCATCCCTGGGCAGGGTTCCTGGGTGGCAAGTATCTTTGGAATGGGGGGTCCCAAAAAAGGGATCTTGGAAGGTGGGGCTGTCTAAAGAATGGGCCTTTGGGGGCGAGGTGGTCCGGTGGAGGTGGTACAAGGGGGAAGGGAGGACGTTTGGAGTGTGGGAAGGGGTGTGCCTGGGCAAAGGTTTGGGGGAGATGGGGGTTTGAAGGGAGTATGGGGACTCTGGGACAAGAATATTAGGGGTGGTCCAGGGCAGGCATCTTGTGGGGGGGATTGAGTTGTCCCAGGTAGGGGTTTGGGGAAGTGTGTGTCCTGGGCAAGGGTTTTGAGAGGTTGGGGTGCCCTGGAGCAGGGTCTTGGGGAGACGATAGGGGGTCTGGAGGAGGAACCTTAGGGGGATGCAATTCCTGGGGGTACGTCCAAGCCAACCCATGTCAGAGTCAGGGACAGCAGAACACATGGAAGTGTATGTCCCAGGGGTGGGGGATTTGGAGTGATAAGGGAATCCTGAGGTAGGGTCTTTAGGGCATACAGGGGTCTGGGGGAAGTTCCAGGTTGTCCATGGTTGGACAGAAGTTAGCATGTCGTGAGAAGGGGTTGTGTGGAGGTGGGAATGGGGTCCTGAAGGGATTTCGGGAAGCCTGTGGGGAAGGAAGGTGTGAGAGAGCTCTGGAGTGGTAGAATAGGTTGGAGTAGAAGGACATGGCGGGGGAGTTCCTGTGAGCGGTGGACCAACTGTAGCAGGTCTCAGGGCCAGGTCAGGGAGGTGCAGGAAGAGGTGGATGTTTGAGCCCCCTTTCCCCATTTATTGACAGGCAGACGTAGGTGCTGGGTCCAGGTGTAAAGATGAGAAGTGGGTAGGGGGTGGTTCCAGGCCATGTTGGGCACTGGAGCCAGAATTGGCTGAGGGTAGAGAGGAGATATCACTGGGATACCCCCTACCCCATTATCTCTTGATAAGCAGTCAGTCAGGGAGGGAGTAAGGAGGAGGTGGGGATGTCCAGGTCAGGGTAGGCCGAGAGAGCTGGAGTCAACCAAGTGTAAGAAGATGTGAATGTTCCTGTCCATGCTCTTTGGGGTCTTGGGAGCTTAGAGTGGAAACCCTAGGATTCTCCCCCTGATTTTGTCTTCTTTGCAGTCCTGCTGGGGTTAGGTAGCAGAGTGGGAGGAGGAAGAAGAAATCAGTTGGGGACAGGAGTTCTAGGACTCAGAGAACAGACCCCAGGACTCTTCCCAACCCTACCCCCATTTGTGTCCAGGGAAGCAATCCTGGACCATGACTCAGCAGCCACTTCGAGGAGTGACCAGTCTGCGTTTCAACCAAGATCAAAGTGAGAGAGGCTTGTGCCTGGGCCCTTTTGGGAGGGAGGGAGGGAGAGAATGGCCAGAGGTGGGTGTTAAACCCCTAGCTTCCCACCTGGACATCCTTTGAGGCAGCCCGGATTCCTCCTGTCCCCAGGCTGCTTTTGCTGCGCTATGGAGACAGGTGTGCGCATCTACAACGTGGAGCCATTGATGGAGAAGGGGCATCTGGGTGAGCTGCTGGTGGGGGAGGGGCAATGGGCAGAAGGGATGGGCTGGGCATTGGCACCCACCCCTACTGACACCCTGGTCCTTGTCCAGACCATGAGCAGGTGGGCAGCATGGGCCTGGTGGAAATGCTGCACCGCTCCAACCTGCTGGCCCTGGTGGGCGGTGGTAGCAGCCCCAAGTTCTCAGAGATCTCAGGTAAGTGTCCTCATCCGGCTCCACCCTTGGCCCAGATTCCCCAGAATCCTAGCCTCCCGGAGGCTCTGGCAAATGAAGATGTCAGAGTAACTCAGAGTCACACAGTGAGGCCTACATCTTACAAGTCCTGGATCTTATTGCTTGAGAAGCTTGGTGTTTTGTCTTCATTTAACAGACACTTGTTGAATGCCTCCTGTATGCCATGTCCTTACCAATGGAGCGCTTGCTGTGAACCTGGTGCTGTTGTTACCACTTTACATGTATTAACTCATTTAATCCTCACAGTGACTCTGTGTGGTAGGAAGTATCATCATCCCCATTTTTGCAGATGAAGGAACTGAGGCCCAAAGAGGTTAAGTGATTTATCCAAGGTGACACAACTAATAGGTTTTAAAATCTTGGGGCTGTCTCCCTGGTGCCCTCTTGCTTTGAGTCTCAAGCACCATCTTATTTTAAGGGCTTTTGTTGATCCCACTGGGACATGGCAAAAGATGCCCTAGGATTCCTCACAGAAATCTTCTGGGGGGTATGAGCTGGGACCCTGGAGGCAGAAATAGTTACTGATGAGAAGTTACAGGCCTGGATGTGAGTCCCTGCTTGGTTGCTGATGGGTTGTGAGGTCCTTGGCTAGATAGAAAACCCCTTCGAGCCTCAGCTTCCTCATCTGTAAATGAGTATAACGGTTCTAGAACCTGTCTTCTCAGGAATCACATCTACAAGTGCTCATGCTGTGTGAGGTCATATTGGGTGTTAGCAAAAGGTTAAGCAAGTGGGTTGAGGTCCCATGGGGAGTAGGGGTAGGTCTTGTGTCAGCAGGGCTGCCCCTCACCCTAAACCTTGGCCCCGACAACACACCCACCTGCCCAGCAGTGCTGATCTGGGACGATGCCCGGGAGGGCAAGGACTCCAAGGACAAGCTGGTGCTGGAGTTCACCTTCACCAAGCCAGTGCTGGCTGTGCGCATGCGCCATGACAAGTGAGCCTGAGGTGGGCTGGGGGTGGGGGAGGTCGGAGGTCCCCACAGCAGGCTAGAGGGTTAGTCCTGCATGGGCACCCTGCCCTCCCCTCACGACCATCCTGTGTTGTGTGATGCCCACAGAATCGTGATCGTGCTGAAGAACCGCATCTATGTGTACTCCTTCCCCGACAATCCCCGAAAGCTGTTTGAGTTTGACACCCGGGACAACCCCAAGGGTGAGAGGACCCAGAGATGCAGGTGTAGTGGCAGGAGGCAGTGGATGGGGCAGAGGGGCAGAAATGAAGAGAGATAGAAAGGGGCACACAGAAAGTAACTGGGAAAGAGAGGCAGGGAGAGAGTCTTTGCATAGAGATGCTCCAATGGGCTGAGATGCCCATACTACCATTCTATCCATTTTCCCATCCTTAGCCAGTTCTCTCTCTCTACTCTCAGCCCCGCCTCACCCCTGGCTACCTCAGATAGCAGAGCAGAAAGGCTCATTAAGGACATTAATGGGTATGCCAGGGATTCCTGGGCCTCCCGGGGCTGCCACAGCTGCATAGGGAGGCAGGGAATCTGCCTTGATGGTGGGGAGCACACCTGAGGACAAGCCCCCTGTGGGTTCTGTGGGTAACATGTATCATGGAAGGTTGAAGTCCGGCCCTTATCCAGCTCTGTCCATCCTGAGACCCTGCCTGGCCCCAACGTCCTCTTTACCAGCCCCCTACCCCACCATAGGGCTCTGTGACCTCTGCCCCAGCCTGGAGAAACAACTGCTAGTGTTCCCAGGACACAAGTGCGGGAGCCTGCAACTTGTGGTGAGCTGTCCAGTGGGCAGGGGTGGGTAGGTGGGCTGGCTCTCCCTGTGGACTCTTGGCAACTTACCTCCTTACCACCTACCCCAAGCCCAAACTGCTCCTTCTACCATAGGACCTGGCAAGCACAAAGCCTGGCACCTCATCTGCTCCGTTTACCATCAATGCACATCAGAGCGACGTGGCCTGCGTGTCTCTGAACCAGCCAGGCACGGTAGTGGCCTCGGCCTCTCAGAAGGGCACCCTTATTCGCCTTTTTGATACGCAGTCCAAGGAGAAGCTGGTGGAGCTGCGCCGAGGCACTGACCCTGCCACCCTCTACTGGTGAGCACAGGGTATGCCTGGTGGGCTCCTGACCTCACACCACATGACATGGGCGTCACCGCTGGTTTGTCTTTCAGCATCAACTTCAGCCATGATTCTTCCTTCCTGTGTGCATCCAGTGATAAGGGCACAGTCCACATCTTTGCTCTCAAGGATACCCGCCTCAACCGCCGCTCTGCGTGAGTGCCTCCTGCCCCACCCTGCCTCACCCCCATCCCCCTGCCCATATATCACACCTGGGCTTAGCCAGTGTTGCCTGCAGGCTGGCTCGCGTGGGCAAGGTGGGGCCTATGATTGGGCAGTATGTGGACTCTCAGTGGAGCCTGGCAAGCTTCACCGTGCCTGCTGAGTCAGCCTGCATCTGTGCTTTTGGTCGCAACACTTCCAAGAATGTCAACTCTGTCATTGGTGAGTGGGAATAGCCCTTGACTGGGGGGTACTGCATGGGCGAAGGCCTACAAATTGGACCTGAAAGAATTTTAGGGCATGGGAGGCCTGAGGGAGCCAAACGGGTGGTTCACTTCCACCATCACTAAGGGAGATGGCACGTGGCAAAGACCTGGAGATAGACCCTGAGCCACGGGACACCTGAGAGGACTGGAGTGTGTGGCTTTGGCAGCATCTAACCTTTTCCAATCCTCCCCCCTCCTCCAGCCATCTGTGTAGATGGGACCTTCCACAAATATGTCTTCACTCCCGATGGAAATTGCAACAGAGAGGCTTTCGATGTGTACCTTGACATCTGTGATGACGATGACTTTTAAGGACCCTGTGGGTTGTGCTAGGGACCTGCAGTGGCAGACTGCAAAGCCTGTGCGGGGGTGGGAGTGCTGTGGAAGCCACCAGCCAGAAAACATTAATGGAGCAGGTGCCCACTTTCCACTCTTAAGAGCAATGCCTAAACAGCTCAGTCGCCCCAAGCACTTCTTGATGACTGTGTGCCCGCAGAGCCAGGCCAGGGACTCAGAGAGACAGCGGCCCCCCTGGGGCTCCCAGCCTGGAGAAGACTGCTAGGGACCCAGAGTGGGTGCCCTAATCCAACCTGTGGGGATTTTTAAAAGACTTCCCAGAAAGAGACGATCTCTGATATGATGAATGTGAATAAAAGGCCCTTAATAGTATTTATGGCTGGACCTCGGGAGTGGGGCCTGGAGGAGATGAGGCTGAAAAAGCCCTGCAGGAGTTTCCTGGAAAGGTGTGAACCTCTTGGACCCTGACAGGAAGGAAGTGGGATCCTGCTCGGGTCCTTCTGACAGTCTCTGCATGTCCTCTAATGTCTGGCCACTGTGTGCCAGAGACGCCAGCACGGCCCAGAACCGTCCCCGTGGCGCCCCCGCCTGGGGGTGGACGGGAATGCCTCACCCCACAGCGGAGACTTAATTTCCCAACGGCCCCTGCTACCTTGCAGTTCCGGCGTGTTGTTGGTATTTTCGGTCACGTGTGCTGCTGCGCCTGCTCAGTCCACTAGGTCGTCAGGGTAGTGGTTGCAGGGCCCAGACTCCGTTTCCCGGTGTGCCCCACGGTGGCGCGGTGTAGAACGGGTGTTGTAGTCCGGCCGCTCCTCTGACTGGTCCAGCTACATCGACCGGCAGGATGTCGGAGGTGCGGCTGCCACCGCTACGCGCCCTGGACGACTTCGTTCTGGGGTCGGCGCGTCTGGCGGCCCCGGATCCACGCGACCCGCAGCGATGGTGCCACCGCGTCATCAACAACCTTCTCTACTATCAAACCAACTACCTTATCTGCTTCGGCCTCGGTCTCGCTCTGGCCGGGTGAGGGAGGGAGGGAGGGAGGGAGGCGCAGGTTGGCTGGGGGCGCCCGCTGGGCATGGAGGGTGGACCCGCGGGATTTTGAGGGGGCTGCAAGACCTTGAAGGGCGAATTCAGTAGAGTGTGAAACTGAAGGGGAAACTGGGAGACAGAAGGCCTGGAAGAGGAATCTGAAAGGATTAACCTTTGCAAAGGGTGGGTTTAGGGGTAGGTTGGGATGGGGGGGGCCGACTGGAGTGGGTCCTGTGGGGGTAGGGGGAAGTGTGGACCTGAAGACAAGGAGGGCCCGAAAGTGGGACATGACTGTGCCTGAGGGGTGATGGGGCCAGATTAATATGGCCTTGGAGGACTTATGACAGGGACAGGACGTGGTCAAGTTGAAGGGTGGACTTGTGGAGGATCTGGGCTTGGAGAGGGGCCTGGCTATAATTGGAGTGCTCCAGGAGCAGGTACCTGTTGGGGAACTTGAGTCTAGAGGGAGGACCTGGGGATGGAAGACCTGAGACCAGGGAGGGATGGAGAACCTGGAAGAGGGATTTGGGCAGGACTGGAAGTTAAGTGGCACTGAAAGCCTGGAAGGGATTCTAGTAATGATGGAGGGAGGAATCTATAGGAAATGGGAATCTGGAGGGGGAATTTGAAGGGAAGTCTGGAAGGGACTCTGGGCCTGGGGAGAGGGAAATGTATGGAAACAGAAGGACTGGAAGAGGAATTTGCAAGGGCCGGGCCTTTGCAAAGAGTGGGTTTGGGGGCACGTTGGGATGGGGGGGCCGGCTGGAGTGGGTCCTGCAGGGGTAGGGTCGGAAGGAAAGAGAAGGGAAAGGCTGTGAGCCCTGGGGCCTAGCGGGATGGGAGGGCCCGAAGCAGGAGATCTCAGGAAGATGGGACTGTAGGATTGACAAGAAAGAAATGAGGGTCCACAGGGGAGCCCAGGGCTCCTGGGAGTTGGAATCCCTGAAGGGTGGACCTGTTGGAGACAGGGCTGACGGGAGTATTTGCCGGGCTGGAGGGTCTGGAGCGGGGACGGGGGGTGGGGGTGGGGGTGGGGGTGGGAACCAAAGCTCTTGGGGCACGGACTCTGGTGGACGGTGGTCTGGGAGGCACGGGGGCCAGGCGGCCCTCTCCCCGCCTGCCCGGCTAGCTTAGTTCCATTGTCCCCGCAGGTACGTGCGCCCGCTGCACACCCTCCTAAGCGCGCTGGTAGTGGCGGTGGCCCTTGGCATGCTGGTGTGGGCGGCTGAGACTCGAGCAGCCGTGCGCCGCTGCCGTCGCAGCCACCCAGCCGCCTGCCTGGCCGCAGTGCTTGCTGTCGGCCTCCTCGTTCTCTGGGCCGCGGGCGGCGCTTGCACCTTCCTGCTCAGCATCGCCGGGCCTATGCTTCGTGAGTCTCCACTACCCTGAGATGGCCGGGAAGACGGCCACCGCTCGCAAACGGCGCCGGGCCCGCCCTACCCTGGTTCCTGGGCTGAGAGGGGGCTGGGACACCCGGCGGGCAAGGCCACACCTCCTTTACAAAGCGCCTTCCCTGGCTTTGCTCCCCTCCCTGGGAACGCCCCTCCTACAACCGCCCTTCTGGGCGTCACTGCTAGTATGAAGTGCCTTCCACCGGCCACGTCCCCATTACTGGGCACCCTCCCTGGCCACGCCCCTGTTGCGAAGCGCATTACTCCGCCACACTAGCAGGGTTCAGAGGCGTCCTGACTACCGACCACGCCATTGGTCTGCCTGTGCTCCAGTTCCCTTCTCTGGGCCCCCATTAGCTAAAGGCTGATGTTCCATCCCACTGACCCCGCTCCTCTCGGTATTGCCCACAGTGATCCTGGTGCACGCGTCACTGCGCCTGCGCAACCTCAAGAACAAGATTGAGAACCAGATCGAGAGCATTGGTCTCAAGCGGACGCCAATGGGGTTGCTGCTGGAGGCGCTGGGACAAGAACAGGAGGCTGGATCCTAGGGCCCTGGGATCTGTACCTAAGACATGGAGAATGCCATCCCCACCCTGGCCCAGACCCAGAGCCCTTTCCCAGTCCTTAAAATAGGAGCCCCTGCCCAGTTCATAAAACAGGACAACTGCAACCCTTCCCCCAGGTCCCAAACTGGGATATTCCCTCATACCCAGCCCCCCAGTTTAGGAAACCAGAGTCTTCCCAGTCCTGAACTTGGGAACCAGAGACACCCACGTCCAGCCCAAAACTGGGGCTTGGAGACCAGAGCATCCATGGCCAACATCAAACTCTGGGCCCAGAGACACTCCCCCTCAACCCCAATCTGGGACCCACCTATCTCCCACGCTCAGCCCCAAAGCTGGGGACTGGGACCAAGGCATTCTCAGATCTTGAACCCTGGACCAAGGCTCTTCCAGACCCCACCCCAGCTTTGAACCCAGGATCCAAGTGTTCTCAGCCCCCATCTGGGTGGAGGATTCAGGTATCCTGACCCAGTTGAACCCTTGGTCCCAGGTGACCCCAACACTCACCAGTCCCACTTGCCTCCCTCCAGCTCTGCTTACAGATTCTGCCACTTCCCAGCCCACCCCCCACAAAGTTCCACAGTGACAAGGACCAAGGAGTGGGAGGGGGTGGGGTGGGGTGCGGGTAGCCCTGACCAGGAATGGGGCATATATATCAGTGTTGCTACAACAATAAAGGCTGTTGCATTGCTCAAGCCAATTTGGGCCTCCTGGGTAAAGTCTGTGTGTTTCAATGGCCAGAAGTGACCTGATTTTCAACTCTACTAGAGACTTTCTGACTGGGTCCCTGTCAAATATGTGGGCTGAAGGAGGAGCTCTCAGTTCCTTTCTTGAACCTATTACCTCTAGGGTGGCATTAACACACAAGGGAGTTAAGGGCACCGAGTGTTTGCTGCCAGCATTTGTATTACTAAGGGCTCTTGGCTAGGAATCTGAGCACGGACAGGCAAAGAAGTTGCCCCACATCACAAAGCAAGTAAAACCAAAGCAGATGACATTATCACAGGCTGTTTCCATGGTGCTATATATTTTTTTCTTGTAAAAATACATTATCTAGTCTTAGCTAAAGATGTGGGCCCCCAAGGCAAGGCAGACAGGGAAGCAATGCATGGGTTCAGTTTACACATTTATTATAGAAATCCCCTTCCAGTGTGGGTAGTGTCTTGGGCCCAGATCCATTAGTACAAAAAGAAAAGTTTAACACTAGGTAAAGGGGGTAGGGGAACCCCCAGCTCCAGAAAGCCACAGACAGGTATCATAGAAAACACAGCTTATGTGGATTTGTTTAAAAAGTGGTGGATGGAAGGAAAGCCAAGGAAGGTGTGACATAACCCGTGGCGAGACGTCACTTGAGGATTTCATTGGCATCTACCAGACGCCAGGTTCCACCACCGCCACATCCCAGGACACAACACACCCAATGGTTTTGCCCTTTGGTCCTCCTGCGGGGCCTCCTGATTGGGGATAGTTGGGGCAGAGGAGGCTGCCGCCAAAGGCTGGGTCGTCTCACTCTGTGGGCAGAGGCAGCGGGCACAGACAGGCAGACAGGGACTGGGGCGCCTTCAGGCACCCTGGGGGAGAGAAAATGAACACAAGCCCCCCACCCAGACTTCAGTCCTTCCAAATGTGGGCAGAGACTTCATTCCTTCCAAATGTGGGCAGCTCCCCAAGAAAAACTGCCCCAGTGGGGGGTGGCAGGGAGTTCTGTTCACACCGGAGTCTCCTGGCTGCCCCAAACTGGGCCCTGAGACCCTATATGGTTCATTTTGTGGAGGGGGCTCCTGAATGGAACAGGCTGGTCATGGGGACAGGAATGAACCCAACCAGGACGAGATCACAGTTTCCTTTTTTATAAAACGTCTAGTGTTGAGGGAAGACAGTGAATACCTAGATCACAACTGTAAACAGAAATGGAGGAAGGGGCTTGGAGTCCCCATTACATCATCCCCTCTCCTTTCTTTTAAGCTGGCGGAGGGCCCCCAGTCCCCAGCACAGCGTGAGAGGAGACACAGGGTGTCAGACACCTTCGTGGGCCCACGGGGAGCCAGGGGCCTTGGAAGATCACATTGGTGCCCCCCAGGACCGAGAGCAGCCACACCCCAGGGCTCAGCGAGGTCAGCTGTGTGCTCCCCAGACTGAAGTCATACCCAGGCCAACAAGGGGCATGTGAGAAGGGGTCAGACCAGTGTCCCCGGGGTCTGGGGGTCAGAACTGGAGGACTGCTCCCCCTGTAGCGTCAGGTCACTTAAACGAGCGCTCAGCTCCTGGGGGTACAGGAAGTCCGCGTAGTATCTTTAGAAGGGGTAGCAGGAATCCGGAGGACAGGGTGGGAAGACAGAGGAGAGAGGAAAAGACAGACAAGACACAGAAAGAGAGAGGAAAAGAGGCTCGTTAAAGAGGTGGAGGCAGGCACAGGACAGCACCTTTAGTCTCTCAAGCATGGGGCATGGTGAAAAGAGGAAGAAAAAGGCAAGGGGCACAGGACGTCCCTTCCTCCCAGCACCCTAGTTTCAAGGCTCATTTTCAGCTGACATGCACTGGTTGTTCAAATATTAAAATTCTTGTATTAGCTTGGTGAAGAACTGCTGCTACCAGGACCCAAGATACCCCTCCACCGAGACCCCACGGACTAATGCGAGTCAGGCAAGGCCCAGTGAGCCCGGGCCAAGGCTGCAGCTACTTCTCTCGTGGTCCATGTCATTAGCTACCATGACTAGCTGGATCCCTGGCCTGGACACCTTTGACATCTGCCTCAAGAGACCCCTACCCATCAGTAAAAGCAACCCCCATACCTGCCGGAGACAGGGGGCGCCGTGAAACTCCTTGAGTGCGGGAGTAGCGCCTGGCTGGGGGCCCCATACAGCGCCTGGCCCACCTCATAGCAGCGGGCATGGAGGAAGGGCGGGTGCTGCGGGCCCATGTGGGGGAGCCCAGGCCGGCGCTGGGGCCCTGTGGCCAGTCCCGAGTTCCGGATGTACCAGTCCCGCAGCCCCTCCAGGGCAAGGTTCTTGTGGCCACTGCGCTCACCAGCTGGGGGGATACGGGAGGGTGGGGGCATCCACAGCAGAGGGTTGGGATGCACCTCTGGGCCCTCAGTGGCCTCCAGGGGCAGGCCACAGGGCTTGGTGCGGGTGGCACGGCTGTGGGGGTCCTTGCTGCGGAGGAGGGGGCTGCTGCCGTCAGCTGCATACACAGGTGGTGGGCCTGGGAGCATGGTGAGGAGCCCATCCCGGCGAGAGAGGGGTCCTGGGACCTCAGCTGTGGGCAGCAGCTCCCCCCAGCCTGTCCCGCCGCCACCGCGGGGCAGGCCCCGGTCCAGGGAGTAGTCCAAGAGGAAGTCCCCACACACAGGTGGGAGCCGGGGGACCCCGCGGGAGGCAGGGGCGGCTGAGCTGGGCCGGGCAGCCCGGGGAGGGTCTGGGGGGCCAGCCGTGCGGGAGGAGAAGGCAGGAGTTGGTTGGGGACGCTCATATAGCACCTCACTGCTCTTGCAGACTGGGGGACCAGCGGCAGGGGGAACCAGAGGTGCAGGCGGGGAGCCAGCTCCCCCACTAGCTGCCCTGTCCACCAGCAGGGCCTCGGAGCTATTGCTGCGGCGGGTGCGAGCTGCGAAGAGGGAGGCACGGTCGGAGACAGGGTCCGCCCGGGGGAAGCCCATCTGGGAGTCCTGGCTGCCGGACCACTGGCGAGAATGGAGGCCTTCAGGTCTGGGGGCGCAGAGGTGGGGGTGATGGGAGAAGGGTCAGAAATATCAGGGAGATGGGATGAGTGCCCTCCCTATCCTGCCTCTCTCTGAGCCTTCACCTCCACACCTCCAAAATGGGCCCAGGATTAGAAGCTGTGTGTATAAAGGTGAAAGGTAGTGGCATGTAAAGAGCAGCAGAGGTTCTGCCACGGACTGGGGAGCCGAGGGGTTAAAAATGTACGGGGGTGCCTGGGACTGTTAGCTCAGAGGGAGATGTAAGTGTGTGTAGGGCTCAAGAGGAAATGCTAGCAGGGGAGGGCGGAGGGCTCTTCCTAACACATCTGACCCCTCATCCCCTGCTAAGGTGCTTCTCAGGGCTCCCCGCCTCCTCTAACATGAGGTCCTAAACCTTAGGCCAGGAATTCAAGACCCTTCCTGAATTCTCTGTCCCATCATGTGTATGAACCACCCAAAACTATCATCCCAACAGCCACTATTCACAGAATGCAAGTGTCACAAGAATGGGGACTTTGTTTTGTTCACAGCCCGGAAAAAGTAGGCACTTAGTAAGTACATATTTGTTTAAGAGGTAGTAAGAGTACCATGGTTAAAAGCATGGACTCTTGAGTCAAACTTGCCTGGGTTCAAATACCAGGTCTTCAGTTTACTAGCAAGTTACTTAACCTCTCTGTGTCTCAGTTTCCTCATCTCTAAAATGGGAATAATAATAGCACCTACCTCACAGGGATGTTGTGACAATTAAATGAGTTTGATACCAAGTAGAGCACTGATTCCTAGCAGATGGTAGGTACGTGGTACATGTTAACCAGAACTCATTTATGCCTACAGTATCTTCCACAGGCAGATATTATTATCCCCATTTCACAAATGAGGAGACAAAGATTCAGAGAAGGGAAATGACTTGCCCAAAATGCACAGAAAAGCTCATTCTCAAACTTTGGTGCTTCTGCCCCAGATCCCCACCCCCTTCTCCAGCAAGACAACTCCTATTCACCTTTCAAAACCCAGCCTTTCTTTTCTTCTCACTTTTTTTTTTTGGTCAATTAAAAAAATTTTATTTATAATATGATATGACACATATACACATATGGCATATTCCAAAAGATATTTAACCTATATTTCTTTATCATGCAATAGGGTGCACTATGAAAAGAAGTTCTGAAACAAAAATAAAATTCTTGCATTTTCATACAACCTACATAGAAGATCAGAATAAAACTGATAGATTCAAAGCCCAGTCTTTCATGTCCCACACCCTTTGATAATGCTCTCCCCAACACGCCCAGTTAGAACTACCGGTTCCCTCCTCTGGTCTTCAATCTCACCCTCAGAGTCCACTTACTTGCAGAGCTGGGGGCCAGCGCCCCGGGTGAGGACAGGGGTGGCAGGCACACTTCGCCCCTCAAAACTGGAGGCACTCCTGGGCAGCGAGCGTGTGGGGCTAGACAGAGACGAGCAGGCATAGGTGGGGGTCCAGGTTAGAGACTGTACCTAGCAGCAGGCCCTCCTGCCAGCCCAGGCTCAGCTCCCACTCCTGGCTCCTGGGGAAGGAGGGGAGGGGCTCACCCTCACCTGGTGGGGCTGGCCACAGAGTTCCGCCGGCTCTTCAGATCCCCATAAAGATCTGACGGGGGTGGTTTCCAAGGGGTTCGCCACTCAGGGCTGCCCCCAGATACTGCCCGCAGCTGGTCCCAGGCCTTCGGTGGTGAAGGGCGCTCAGCCAGAGGGAAGCAGCCACGGGGCTCCTCTGAGTGGAAGGGAGAAAGTGGGGGAGAATTCAATGGGAGGGTGCCTGAAGGGTTGTGGGCAAAGCAAAGGGCAGGGGCTAGGGAGGTAGGGAGGGGCAGAGGGCTAAGCAGGTAGGACAGGCTGAGGAAGAGCTAAGGGATGAGGCAGGAACTGGGGCTGATGGGGTGGGGTGGGGGGACTGAAGCAAAGAAAATGGGGCCTCCACTGGAGGATGGGTCATGGCTAAAGAGGAGCTGAAGAGGGAGGGTGGGGGCTAAGCATCAAAAGATGGGCGGATTTGGGCGACAGGGGTCCTCACCATTATCATGGCTGGCCCCAGACTCTGAGAGGGAGCTGCTCTCCGAGTGCAGGACTACGTCCTCTACAGGTAAGAAGGGGAGACCCCGGCCTATCAATGCAAGGTCTGGGCGCCATCCCCTCACACCACTGGGCCGTCTCCTCCCCATCCCGTACACTTCCCAAGCATCCACCTTTATCTAAATCCAAGACCACCAGAGGCTTGGTCCCTCACTTTCCTGATGCCTATTCCCAATGGCCCCACCCTTGCCCAGGAGCCAGTTTACACAATTCGTCTTACTCGTAGGGCCCCTTAAGTTCTGCCTACCTCCCACTTTTCACTGGCTGCTCACCCACTCCACCTCTACCATGTCCCTTAGCCAATGCCCACCTTCCCACTTTCATCGGTGGGGTGACAGGGCCTGGCTCACCTTGGCTGAGCTGAGCGAGGCGCGTGCCCAGGCAGACTCCCTGGGCAATGATAACTGCCCCAGTGGACAGCGGCAGGGGCTGCGGCGGTGGGATCCCCGGGAGACCCAGGTGGGCCCGGACGTCCCCAAGCTGCTCCTCCAGCTCATGCAGCCTCCGCAAAGCATCTGCCTGGACCTGGCGCCGACGTCGGCGCTGCTCGGCGCTGAGCTCAGGGGCCAAGGCCAGGCGGCGGGCAGCTGCCGCAATCTGCTGCTGCACTGACACTTCGCGCTCCAGGGCCTCGAGCGCCAGCTCCTGCGGGGCCTACCCGAGAGGGTGGGACAGGACCAAATGTTGGAAAGGGAAATAGCCAAGCACCAGGACCAAGTGGTGGCAGAGCCCAGCTACGCTGGAGGCGGGGCCTGCCCCTCCTGGGGGTGGCCTATTCTCCCTCTGGGGGCAGGGTCTGTGTGGATTAGGGCTGGGCCTCTTCATCTTCCTGGGGGTGAGAGGCCTATCCTGACAGGGACCAGCATCCTCTCTCAGACCTGGAACCCACCTCCCTCAAGCTCCTTCCCTCCTCACCTTAGCCTCTCCTTCCTCTGGCTGCAACCCGCTCTCGCTCTCGGCTTCCTCCGGGCTCCTGTCCCACCCCATGATGGGCTCTGCACGCCCATCTGCTCACCTTGGCAGGGCACAAGGAGTGGTGTGCTGGATTGGGGTGCGGTGGAGGGTAGGCGCGGGCTGCAGGCGGCCGCCGGCGGACCAACTGGGGCCGTTCACCAGGCTCCAGTGGGCACTCGGGGGGCAGCTGGCCAGTCAGCTCCTGGGCGGGGGCAGGGGTCAGAGACTACCAAGGGTTAGTTGGGGGGATGTGGCAAAGCAGTAATGACCCCCGAAGGTACAGAAGTCCTACTAGGAGCCCAGCCCTGCTCAGCACTCATGCCTGTTATTTCTCTTCCTCCTCCCAATTCTCCACCAGGTGGGTGTGCAGCAGAGACTCTCAGCCCCTCAATGGCCCAAGTCCCTGGGGCAGTGGGCACGGGAGGCAGGGAGACCTGCTCTGGAATACAGAATTTCATAGCTTTTATAAAGGTGACACCATCTGTACACTGCATATTATATGACATTCCATTCAGGGCCTGGGCTGCATGCTCTGAACTGCATTATTATTTCTGGCAAACGGTGTGGACATTCACAGCAAGGGGGGTAAATCGAAACTATAAATCACCCCATGTCAGTTCAGGTCAGGTTTCACTGCCAAGTTTTGGAAATGACTTGTTTTGTTTTGTTTCTGAGGTTTTTTGGATTTCAAACTGTTGATAGGGGATGGTGGCAAAATATCACCATATTTTATTGATTCTCAGATGTGCAAGCTGAGCTTTGGGGAATCTATAGCTCGGACAAGTGGCTCAGCCATCACCACCGCAGTCTGCCTACCTCATGCCTGCTCCTCACCCCCCACCAACACCCTTAGGGTACGGCCCTCACCGCCTCCTGGAGACACACTTTTCGTAGCTCCTGAAGTTTCAGGCTCAGGGCCTCCTGCAGGGTCCGCTGACGGTCAAGCAGCCCCCGCAGACGCTCTGACTTCACCTGGGGGGCAGCCTCTCCAAACAGGGCAGCTGGACACAGAGGAAGCAAAGATCGGGGGGCAATCAGGGCAGCCTGCGGCAGCTGTGGGGCCAGGGACCAGCCCTTCCCCAGTGGGCAGGTGGTGACTCAGAGCAGGGGAGGAGGCAGCAGGAGGGGGAACCAGATACTAACCTGAGGCACTGAAGGTGGGAGAGCTGATCAGCTGACCTTTGACTTCCATCCTGGTGCTGTCAAGAGGCTGTGGCTGATGGCTGGACAAGGCCTAGCAGTGATGCACGGGAGCCACTGAGGAAGCACATCCGGTGTGCACCGCCAACTTCCCCCTCTACCCAGGTTTCCACACCCCAGCTGGGATTAAGGGGTACCCTGACCCCGCCCACCTGCTTGGCCTGCCCTCTCAGAATCTGTGTCAATGTCAAGGCCCTGGTACCTTGGTTCCCTTCCCATTGAGTGGGAGCACAGCAAGTGGGGAGCTGGGTGGACTTACAATGCCTCCTCAGAGGCCCATGGGCCACAGTCAGGAGTCTTGCCTGGGAAGGGAGAATTAATGGTACAGATTCAACCAACTACAAGAACAGTAGGCATTTATTAAGCACCTGGGTGCCTGGAACAGTTACCTTCTATGCCACATTTAATCTTCACAACCACCCTGTGATGGCAGTTCCGTGATTATCGTTACCCCCATTTTAGAGATGAGGAGAGTAAGACACAAAGACATGAAATAACCTGCCCTTGGCTACAGATGTAGCCAGGCCCACCCCTCCGTTCCAACACTCCCCCTTACTAGAGGTGCTGAACCCCACCAATCCCTCATAAGCTCCCAGCCCATCAGGCCTCCAGGCCTTTGTGCAGGCTGCCGCTGCTGTCCGGAGTGCACTTTTCACCTCTCGCCACTCCAGCCCCTGGTTCTCTCTTACATTCTGGGGCTTCAGTGTCATTTCCAGAGGTGGGCCCCCGCATTATGTCCCCTCACAACTGCTGTCAAACAAGACTGTGCCTCCCTTGTATATTTAGGAGGACAGAAAATGTGTCAGTATATCTGGCACTCAGAACACTTCTGTGCACACATCAAGTGCTCAATGAAAGTCTGCTGGGTGAATAAAAGAATGGCTGTGGTCTGTGGGTCGCTACTTGTCCCAACTCTATCCCGCGGCCCTGGTGCGGCAGGGAGAGCATTCACTTGGCCTCAGGACCCCGCCAGCCCCTCCCCACATGCCAGCCTGTCCTGCACCCGGCACAGGGAAGTCAGCCTGCTGGGACTGGGAGTGGCAGAGCCCACAGCTGCAGATAACAAGCTGACTGCCTCCTGCCTCCTCCTCTGCCCCCAGACACCCTGGCTGACCATGGAGCCGGCCTTGGCTGGCGGCCAGCCCTGCCCTCATCCCTTCCTCTGGAGTTTGCTCCCTCTGTCCCACAGCCTGCTCAGTCCCCAGCTGGGCAGCCAGGTGACATCACCTCCCACCACCTAGCCTGACCTCGGTGGCAGGCGATAGGGAGGACCTCATGAGGCCAGAGAGGTCCCATCCCCACCTACCTCGCACTTTGTCATGACATGGTGGCCAGGTGTGAAGACCCAGGCAGCCACGGAGGGATGGGTTCAAGCCCCTTCCCCATCTATGCATTGGGGGTGTGGCCAAGCTGCTAATAGGGTGCCACCAGCTTCTCAGAAGTCCTCCCACCCACCCCATGGGGTCTGTGCCCCTCCCACAAAGCAGGGGTTCCTTGTCCTCAACATCAGGGGTGGGGTCAGTCCCTAAAGCCTTTTTGCACATCCAGGCAGCAGCATGTGCTCTGCAGAGGTGCTCACATGCCCTTACCACCCCCCTCCAAAGTCTGACATTGGCGGCATGGCAGGCTTTCCTTGAGGTCCCAGCTTAGCCTCCTCTGCCCCTCAGCTACTGGGGTTCCTTCTTCCCCAGTCCCCATTTGGGTTTGAGGAACTCTAAACCTTCCTCCACCTCAACAGGAACCTCAACTCCTCCCCAGTGGGCCCGTTCACCAGGATTGGTCCCACATCCCATACTGGGATGCCTCGAGCCTTCCTTCCCCGGGAACTCGTGGCATCCCGGAAGTCCACATGGGGTACAGGCAGGAACACCGACTCCACCCTGTCAGCCTGACCTCGGGGACATAGCTAGGGCCTGAGTCATGGGGTCATCGGGCAGGGTCCACGCTCCACACCCCCAACACACTCACACCCGCTCCCAAGCCTCTGCCTCTGCTCACCTACCCTCTGCATATTGGCCTGGGGTCCTGGGACTGCCTGGTTCCCACCCAAAGATGGTGAGAAGGGGGAATCCCAGCAGTCCCCTCCCCAACACACCCCCACACCAGCCCCTGGGTCTCCCCACTGGTGACCCTGTGTCCCTGTCCCGTCCCAGGATGGGCTGCAGCAAGATAGCTGCAGAGGGCACCCCCCACACCCAGAGGCGGGCCCAGCAGGTTTTTCAGGTCTGCCCGTCTGACACCACAGCCGAGAAAAATTCCTGGCTGTAATGACTGTTTATAAGCAAGACACCTCACCTGGGTGGCACCCCAACACCTCAGTGGGACCCCCATTTCCACATCCCGCCACCTTTGGAGCAAATACAAACTCCCAAAGTCTGGGACTGTTCCCCACACCGCCCCAGAGGTCCTCCCCCACTGCCCTCACTCCAGGGAAACGGTGTGGAGGACCAGGCAGGTGCTGGCAAGTAGTTTCTCAACAGCCCAGTCTGGGCTCTCCTAGGGGGCTGGGCCCCAGGTTGAAGGAGGGCAGAGGCTACCCCTGCAGGGGAGGAAGGGGGAGAGGAGGTAGCGGGGAGTAGAGAAGGGGGACGCTGGCTTCTCTTCTCCCCTATCCCTTCCCCTCATCCACTTCCGGCAAGGAATTAGCTTCATGCCAGGAAAGGAAATTGGACATTTTAGGCTTCGCCCCTCTAGCCAGGCCCTCCTTCCTTGCTGTGCCTCTCACATAGACCTGGCTCTCTCCCACAAGGAACTTCAGCACACCCTGTGCCCTTCTCCCGCCACCCCTTGCCCCTGGGCCCATTGTTCCCAGGTGCTCACCAATGCCAGAGCAGAGAGGTGCTGTGGAGTGGCCTCAGGTACCTCAAAAAAAATAGTTGTATCGACCAGGCCCTGCTCCGGCTGGTAGTGGCAATAAGTGGGTGAGCGCAGTGGCGGATGCCTAGGCCGCCTCCCACTAGGCAATGGCCCAGCCTACCTGGCCAGGGACTGGGCCGGCCCATACCTTTTAACCCTTGCCTGCCTGACACCAGGGCTCTGGCCACCCTTAGGAGCTGTCTTGGAGCCAAGTCCCCTCAGGGTGTCCAGCACGGCCAAGAAGAGAGCCTGGACCTCCCCCCTCCCCCCATACACCTAACAGAGGACTGAGGAAGAAGAGCTAAGGGTCGTGGGAGCGGCGACTGCCTCTGGTGCTGTCCAAGTACCCAGATCAGACCCTGCCCACCCTAGGGTACTACCTGGGAGCCAAGGGATGGAGGTCTGGGGAGTTGTAAGCACAGGAGAGGACTTGGGGTACCTTGGGTGTGCGTCTCTTGGCAGCACTCCACGTTCCTGACACCCCTACCCTTTCCTCCCAGGGCAAGGCAGGGGTGGGAGAAGGTCTTAGGGCAATTCCCACCCTCACTGGGGTAATAGTTTGCCAAGTTGGGACAGACAAGGTCCACTTTTATAAGGAGAGACCATGTCTCAAGACCCTACCACCTTCTGCAGCTTCAGAAGAAATCATCCTAGCAAATGGAAGAAACACACTGGTGGTTTAACCCCTCCTGACCCCTACAAACCTGGGAGGATGGCACAGACCCAGCTCCTCATAGCCAGCTTGGAGAGATGAAATCTGGGGCTCGCAGAAGTGAAGAGGCCCGATTCTGATCACAGAGTCATGAGAGCAGGTAGAATCAGAACTCAGGGGGCTGGGTCCTGGGTTGCAAGTTGACAGAGGCAACTCCTGCACGGGAGGAGGAGTGGGAAACGGGGCTCATGCTTCTTCACATCCAGGCTGGGTCTCCCCAGATCCTCCCCCCACCTCCTGGGGCATTTCTGGCAAGGAGTCAAGGAAATGGAGGGCTCTGCGTCTCTGCGATGTACTGTTTCCCCCACATCACCACCTGGGCTTTGGGCCTGCCCCGGCACACACCACACATCTTGAGCTCCATTTGGGACCATCTGCTCTGTGACCTCAGGGCCCAAGCCCAACCCAGGCCCCGACAGCAGCCCACGCCAAGATGTGATAGAGCAGAGTGAGGAAAGCTCCCTCTCCAATTGGCAGGTGGGCCAAGCCTGGAGAGGAACTTGCTCTGTATCAGCAATGCCCAGTGTACCCCAGTGTACGTGTTACTGAGGCTTCCCACCACCCTGCCCACCTTTCTTCCTGGATGTGAGATTTCCGGCACGGGACCCAAAGGCCCCTTTCATCACCCCCCTTCTCCCTCCCTTCACTGCCTGGGGCTGATAGAGGCAGCAGCCACAAGGTGGGCAGCTGGGTGTTGGTGGGGAGTGTCCTCTCAGCCATGGCCTCTCCCACATCTTGTGGGACACCAAGGAGGCTGGGAAGGGGGATATTTATAAAATCAGAGCTGAATTCCCTGGTGGTCCAGTGGTTAGAACTCCTCACTTCCACTGCAGGGGGCACGGGTTCGATCCCTGGTCGGGGGACTAAGATCCTGCAAGCCGTGTGGCACGGCCAAAAAAAAAAATCAGAGCCGAGAGGGACAAGTGTATCTGGCCAGCAATGCAGATTGAGTCTCAAGGCTTAGATTTCTGCATTTGGAAACGGTGCTAACAGAGCCAATGGAGGCCAAAGTAACTTTGGAAGACATTTCAAAGTGCAAGAAAACTCATACCACATCATTAACAACTGTTAATAATTACAATAATAAACTCAGGCAGAGGCGGGCTGGGGCGAGAGTAAGGAGGGAAGAGCAGGTAACTGGGTCTCTTGGGCCAGGCAAGGCGGAGTCACCCACACACTTCATTGCCCTGGTGCACAGCTTTTAACAGTCTGGAAGACAACCACCTCTAAGCCCCACCCCAGCGGGGACCTGAGCCTCCTGTGGCCTCCCATAGGGCTAGCAAGTGGTGGGTCTGAGATTCAACCCAGCTCTGCCACTTCCCGGCTGTGTGACTGCTTGGAGAAGTCACTGAACTTCTCTGTGCCTCAATGTCTTCATCTGTAAAATAGGGGTGCTGACAGCAGTATAAAACTCGCAGGGGGGCTGGGAGCATGACAGGAGCTAAGACATTCAAAGACTGCTTAGGACAGTGCCTGGCCCATGGTAAGTGCTCAATATGTATATGTAATATGTCATACATAATTACAAGTATTCCTCCCAGTCCGAACTCAGGAATCAAATACACACACACACACACACACAACACACACACACACACACACACACTTTGAGACACAGCTGGTATCCCTCAGCCTCGAAACCCTCCCCACTTGCCGCCCAGATATAGAACCCTCCTTACTTGCCAAACCAGACATATTTGAAACAGAGCTGTTTTCCCTCATTATCCAACCTCTCCCTCCTCAACATCAAAAATGCAGGAACCAAATATATTCAGAAAAATTGTCTGAACTCTCACTATCCAAATACAGGAGCTGAATGGATTTGGATACATTTTTGAGATAGGACTGGTATCCCTCACTCTCTGAGCTTTCCTCACTCACCAGGCAAAAGAGAGGAACCAAATACATTTATATAATGCGGTACCCTTACTATCCCAACTCTTGCCACTGGAGCACAGGAAAATGAATAGATTTGAATACATTTCCGAGTTAGAGCCATTATCCCTCGTTATCTGAATTCTCCCTACTCACTCTGCAAAATGCAAAAACAAAATAACTTCAGATAACTTAATATCTTTCACTGTCTGAATTATCCAAACTCTCCCTCTCAGAACTTGTGTACCAAATATACTGGGACAGTGAGGGATGTGTGTGTTGTTATTAATAGGTTTGGATACCTGTTTTGGATAAATGAAACAGGTCTGATATTTCATTATTCAAACTCTCACTATTCTCTATGAGAAATACGGTAATAAAACATAATTGAATGACATGTTACTTCCTCACTATTCAAATTCTCCCTGTCTGTCCTCAAAATCAAGGTGATTCAGACAGTAAGAGAACTTCTTATTTTTCTTATTTTTGTTATTGTCACTACTGGATGAGCCTGATTCTAACAGAGGGCCCCCAATACACACAGACCTGCCCACAGAGGTAGGATGGACTCAGCATCAAGATTTGTACTGCTTACTGCTGACAGGAGGAGGATAAACTCCTGCCCCCATCCTACCCCTACCAAGCCCTGAAGCCTCTGGCCTAGGATGGACTTTTTTCCAGGCCAGGAAAGCAGGGATCACTGCACCTGGGATCAAGACCAGGAGACGGGGGTAACATGATCTAGAAGACTCACACATACCCCTGAGTCCCCCACCCCTACATGGGGCAGCCCCCAACCTAGCAAGGCTGGAAACATGACTCAGACCTCAAAGACTCCCAGAGAGTCATTGAATAATTTAGGGTGTTCTTTCACACTTGGAGAGGGTAGGGGGCACAGGAAGAGTTCCATGCCCTCCTGGGGCAGGGAGAGAAATGCAAGCTCTGTGTGAGATCACTGGGTGGGGGAAATCACATGTGAAAACTCCCTCAGCCTCATGGGGCCCACAAGGCTGCTTGCTCTTGCTCATGCTAAGAGAAGCATTTGGGATGAATTTCAGAGATAATAGGTACAGTGGAACCTCCAAGTTCATGGTCAGGGTATAATGGAACCCCTGTCCTTCTGGGCTCAGAGGAGATGGAAAGTGGGCGTTACGAAGGAGGGAGATCTGAACAGCATGGAGGGGCATGGGAAGGGGCAAAACAGGGGCCTGGGGTTGGGGCAGAATGAAGACACAGGACAGGAAGGGGTATAAGGGACAAAACAGAATCAGAGTTGTAGGATGGAGGTCAAAAGATAAGACAGAGAAGAATCCAGGACACTGGCCAGGGGCTAGGATGGACAAAGGCCAGAGAAAAAGTAGGGGACAGTAGGGGACAAAAGAGGAGGGCAGGGATCAGGATCAGTATAAAATGGTAGTCAGAAGACATGATGGGGGACAGGCCAAGATAGCGGTTCAAGGAAGAGGATAGGGAAAAGAGCAGGTTCAGGGTGGAGGTAAGGAACAGGAAAAGACCACAACAGAATGAGGATAGGAACGAGGACAGTGACAGGCCAAGAGAAGACAAGGGAAAACAGCATAGGTTTGGGGGCAGGGACATGGCAGGAGGCAAGAGGGACAGTCTAAAGGTGGTGGGCCAGGATGGAGTTCAGGAGACAGGAGGGGGACCCGGGGGATAGTACTGGGTGGGGAGAAAGTACATAAGTCAGAGGTCAGGAATTGGGACAGACCTGGATCAGACTGGGGTTAGGGGTTCAGGACATGACTGGAAGGCGTTCAGGGTCTGGACAAGAGAATAGGCAGGTCAAGCATCAGGACAGAAACTGGGGAGATCAAGACAAGACACGATGAGCTTCAGAGATGGAACAGGGTCAGGCAAGGATCTGGGGTCAGGTCAAGGATCCTGAGAACATAACTGGATGGGGTCTGGGGTCAGGACTGGATTTAGAGGTACAAAACAGGGGTTGAGGATCATACCAGGCCAAAATATGGTTAGGTCAGGGGTCAGACCAGAGCTCCTGGGGTCAAGACTGGCCGGGGTTCGAGGTTAAAAAAAGATGTAGCCTGGTAAGGCAGGGGTCGAGGGGGAGACCACGGGGTCAGAGGTCGGGGGTGCACGAGCAGGTACATCGCCGGTCAGCGTTTCCGGGCCTTCACCCCGCCGTCTCCTCCCTTCCAACCCCAAGCGGGCGTTACTCACCGAGGGTCCTCGCCCCGCGGCGTAGGCGAGGTCGGTGCAGGCCTGAAAGAGTGGTGGGAGCGTCCCTCCCTCGCTGCCCCCAGCTCGTTCCCGGGCTCGTGCCTACTACCCTTCCGCGCCCTGCCCGTGGGCCGCGTTCGGCCGTGCGACTATTAACCCTGGGGGCCAGACGGGGGTGCGGGGAGGGTGAGAGGGTAGCAGCCGCTCGGCCGAGGGCAGTGGACCCCGGCCCCCCACCTTCAACTCAGGTCTGTCCGCTCCCAGCGGCACCGCCACCTCCGCCGCTGAGCGCGAGCCTGG
>NW_006777287.1:1898658-1902260 GCF_000442215.2 Lipotes vexillifer | reverse complement strand
TTTTTCCCCTGCCCTGGGAGCGCCAGGAGCGAACCAGTTCAGAGCGCTTGCGCACACGCTTTCTCGAGGGCCGTGGAGCTGTCCCCTACCGAGGCCACGCCCCCTCAGTGATCACACTAGCGCCCCTCACCCCAATTCACCCCGCAATGAGCACCCAAGAATTACCCACAGACTGCCTTCTATCAGCCACCACCACACTTCTAAATTCCCCCAGCTACCCTCCGGTGCCCCAAATGCACTCCAAACCACACTCCATCATCTCCCAAATTGTATCCCCAAACTATTGTCCATTGATCCCAAAGCAGTACCCCCAATCTGCCTTCCTTGGACACCCAAGCTGTACAAATAAGCTACCCTCCAATACCCCCAAGCTGTTCCCCCAAACCATCTACAATCAGCCCGGAAACTGTTAACCTCCGAAGATCACTTCCAAATCACCCTCCCTCTACCCCCAATATGCACCCAAAACACCCTCCATGACCCTAAACCACTCTCCATGTACCGTCCTAACCATACTCTATTGATCCCCAAATGGCACTAAAGAGCCCTCAACACCACCCCAAACATTCTCAACTACCTTTGGAGTGGCCCCCACCTGCACGCCAGATCAATTCCAACAGTCACGTGCTCTAACTCCAAACCATGGTCCATGAACTCCCACCACCACCACCACCACCAAACCTTCCACTGACCAACCCCACTCCTGGCAAAACTCCCATGTACTCCCAACTATTCAAGGTGGATCCCCCAACCGCACTTCAAACTACCCTCCAACACCCTCTCCACCTCCAAACCACATTCCACTGATCCAAACTCTGACCCCGAAGTTGAGGGACTCTCCAACAGTCCTCAACAAACCTCCATAACCACTAACTTTCTGTAGTTACCCAACTGAACCTCCAAATCATACTCCAGTGACCCCAAATGTGTCCCTCAAGCCCTCCAATGACTCTTATCCACACCCTAATTCATTCTTCAATGACTCTAATATATTACAAAGCATCCTCCAACAATCTTTTTTTTTGCAGTTATTACCTTTTTCTTTATTGTGGTAAAATATCTATAACATAAAATTTACCATTTTAACCATTCTTAAGTGTACAGTTCAGTGGCATTAAGTACATTCACATTGTTGTGACAATGATCTTTTCTTAAAACAACTTAATTGAGGTATAATTTGCATATCATAAATGTCACTCATTTTAAGCATGCAATTCAATTCAATTATTTTAGTAAAGTTACCAAAGTGTGCAGCAATCACCACAATCCAGTTTTAGAGCATTTTCATTATCCCTATAAGATCCCTCATGCCCAAATACCTTTTTTGTTGTTGTTGTTGTTTTGGGTTTTTTTGTTTGTTTGGTTGGGTTTTTTTTGTTTTGTTTTGTTTTGGCGGTACGCGGGCCTCTCACTGTTGTGGCCTCTCCCGTTGCGGAGCACAGGCTCCGGACGCGCAGGCTCAGCGGCCATGGCTCACCGGCCCAGCCGCTCCATGGCACGTGGGATCCTCCCGGACCGGGGCACGAACCCGCGTCCCCTGCATCGGCAGGCGGACTCTCAACCACTGCGCCACCAGGGAAGCCCCCAAATACCTTTTTAAATTAATTAATTAATTAATTTGGTTGCATCGGGTCTTAGTTGCAGCAACAAATACATTTAATCTCTGTTCCCATTCCCACTCCCAGGCAACTGCTAATCTACTTTCTGTCTCTATAGATTTGCCTTTTAAATCCAATATGTGGATTTTTGGTATTTGGCTTCTTTCACTTAGCATAATGTTTTTGAGGTTCAGTCATGTTGTAGCATGTATCAGCAGTTTGTTCCTTTTATTGCTGAGAATAGTATTCCAATGATCTTTCACTGCCCCCCAAATCACCCACTAATAGCTCCTCAACTATAACGCATAAAATCCCTCTGACATCCAGACCTCAAAACAGGCCGCTAAACTTCATCCCAGACTGTACCCACTAGCCTTCAACTATATCCCCAAACCACACTATTGATCCTCAAACTTCCTCACTAAACTACCCAACCAGGTCCTCGCCTTCATCCCCAAACCTTCCAACTGACCCTACTTTACCCTCAAACTGCCCTCTAAATCCCAAGATTATCCCCAAAGTGCCCTTTCAGTGATACCCAACTCTAATCCCAAACTACTCTCCAACAATTACAAACCCCGCCCCCCAATTTCCCTTCCGAGAGCCCCCAACTCTGCCTCTAAATACCCCTTAACTACCTTCCCTTGGTCCCACAGCTACAGCCCCAAACTATACCTCCAAACCACTCTTCAATGACAGCTATAGCTGTCTTAAATTACAGTTGGCCTCCGTATCCACTGGTCCCACATCCAGGGATAGGGAGGGCTAACTGTACTATGCTATTTTATATAAGGGACTTGCACATCCTTGGATTTTGGTATTCATACATGGGGGTGTCCTGGAACCAATCTCCCCATGGATTCTAAGGGACATGCAACTATACCCACAAAACATCTTCCAATTTTCTCCAATCGTACCACCCAAACCACCCTTCAAGAACCACACCTCCAAACCACCCTCTGGTGACTCCCCCAACCCCACCTCAGTCTTCCCTTTGATGGCTCCAACTGCACCCAAACACTTTCAAATGCCCCAATTATACCCTCAAACTGCCCTCAATCACCTCCAAGCATACCCCTAAGTCCCTCCAACAACCACAAATCTACCCCTAAGCCATCTGTATTAGCTTCCTGTGGCTGCTGTGATGAATTACCACAAATTTGGTGGTTT
Organism: Lipotes vexillifer; assembly: GCF_000442215.2. Classification (NCBI taxonomy): domain Eukaryota; kingdom Metazoa; phylum Chordata; class Mammalia; order Artiodactyla; family Lipotidae; genus Lipotes; species Lipotes vexillifer. Next base: position 1,899,492 of record NW_006777287.1, on the reverse strand, counting down.
AAAACATAAGAAAAAAATTTAAAAACAACATAATAAATTTATTCTCTCAGTTCTGGGGGCCAAAAGACCAAAATCAAGGTGCCAGCCAGGTCATGCTCCCTTCAGAGGCTCTAGGGGAGAATCTGCTTGTTGCCTCTTCCTCTTTTGGTGGCTATCAGCATTCTTTGGCTTGTGGCCTCATCACTACAATCTCTGCTTGATTGTCACATTGCCTTCTTTTCTGTCAAATCTGCCTCCGCCTCCCTCTTACGAGGACATTATGGTTACGATTAGAGTCACCTGGATAATCCAAGATAATCTCCCCGTCTCAAAATTCTTACCTTAATCACATCTACAAACTGCAAAGTCCCCTTTCTTTTTCTTTTCTTCTCTTTCTTCCATAAGTTACATTCAAAGGTTCCAGGAATCAGGATGTGCATATCTTTGGTGGTGGCATCATTCAGTCTACAACAGTACACCATTTGGCCTCCAAAGATGCACATCCACTCTATGTGAAAAACACATGTACCTTATCCCAATACTCCCAAAATTTCAACCCATTACAGCATCAACTCAAGTTCAAAATCTGACTTTAATATCATCAGCTCAGAAGTTTCAAATCTCATCATCTAAATAATCTAAATCAGGTATGAGGGCTTCCCTGGTGGCGCAGTGGTTGAGAGTCCGCCTGCCGATGCAGGGGACACGGGTTCGTGCCCCGGTCTGGGAAGATCCCACATGCCGCGGAGCGGCTGGGCCCGTGAGCCATGGCCGCTGAGCCTGCGCGTCCGGAGTCTGTGCTCCGCAACGGGAGAGGCCACAGCAGTGAGAGGCCCGCATACAGCAAAAAAAAAA
>NW_006777287.1:1894833-1898567 GCF_000442215.2 Lipotes vexillifer | reverse complement strand
GCCCGAAAAAAAAAAAAAAAAAAAAAAAAAAAAAAAAAATATTAAATCAGGTATGAGTGAACCTCTGGGTATGATCCACCCTGAGGCAAAATTCCTCTCCATCTCTGGACTTGTGGAACTAGAAAACAAGTTATCTGTTCCCAAAACACAGTGGTGGGACAGGCATAGGATGAGAGTTATAGACATTCCTATTCCAAAAGGGAGAAAACGGAAGGAAAAAAAGGTGTCACTGGTCCCAGGAAATGGTGAAATCCAGCAGGGCAAGTTTCATTCAGTTTCAAGGCCTGGGAATAATAAATCCTCTGTGGCTTGATGCTCTACCTCTGGGCTCAAGGCTGTGTCCTCAGAGTCATTCTTTCTTTCCCTTGAAGGGTAGCACATGTTTGCTGCTGAGTAGTTTTAGCCTGTATCCTTCCAGTAAAATTTTGGGAGTCCAAAATCCTTCCTTCATTTCATCCTCTTTTTTATTTTCAGGCAGTGTTTCCATCAGTATAACATTCTGAAAAATCTTTTGGATCTCCCATGGAAGGCACATCATTAGACAAGAGGGTCCTCCTCAAATTTTTCATGGATAATCCCATCTCTATTCCTGACTTCTACTGAGATGGTTGAGAGGATCCATGAGTCACACACAAAATGTCTTGAGTACTAGCAAAAGGCTGTCCAGCCACACCCTTGGCTTTCTCTCCAGAGCATACTTTCCTGACAATGAATCTCCTAAATTTTATGTCTTTTACAATCTGGACAGCCTGAGAATTTTCCAAATTATCAAATCCTGGATCCATTTTGCTTAACAGTTCTTCCCTCAATTTATCTCTTTCCTTTCACATTTTACTATAAGCAGCAAGAAGAAACCAGGCAGTACCTCAACATTTTCATTGGAAATCTCCTCAGCTAAATATTCAAGTCCATCACTTACAAGCTCTGCTTTCCACACAACTGTAGGACACAATTCAGCTAAGTTTTCTGCCTTATATAATAAGGATTTTCTTTTCCCCAGTTTCCAATAACATGTTCCTCATTTCCTTGAGCCCTGTTAACAGCAGCACCTGTAACACTAATATTTCTACCAATATTCTGTTTATGATGATATACGTATTCTCTGAGACAATGTATGCTTTCTCTACTGTGCTCCTCATTTCCTTCTGAGCCTTCACCAGCAGTGCTTTTAACATTCATATTTTTCCTAGCAGTCTATTCAAGGCAATCTAGGCTTTTTCTATCATGTGCCTCAAAATTCTTCCAGCCTCTACCCACTATCCAATTCCAAAGCCACTTCAGTTTTTTTAGGTATTTGTTGCAACACGTTATGGAATTAATTGTGTTCAACCCCCCCCAATTCATTTGTTGAAGCCCTAACCCCCCAATATGATTGTATTTGGAAATAGGGTTTTTAAGCAGATGATTAAGGTTAAATGGGGTCATAAGGGTGGAGCCCTTATCCAATAGGAATGGTGTCATTATGAGAAGAGGAAGAGACACCAGGAGTGCACATGCACAAAGGAAAGACCACGTGAGGACACAGCAAATATCAGTCATCTTCAAGTCAGGAAGATGGCTCTCATCAGAAATCAACTCAGATGGCACCTTGATCTTGGACTTCTAGCCTCCAGAACTGTGAGAAAATAAATTTCTGTTGTTTAATACTACAGTCTGTGGTATTCTGTTATGACAGCCCAAGCAGACTAAGACACAGCAGCATCACATATCCAGGTACCAAAATCTATATTAGTTTCCTGTGGCTGCTGTAACTAATTACCACAAATTTGGTGGATTAAAAATATAAGAAATCTATGGTACTTCCCTGGTGGTCCAGTGGTTAAGACTCCACGCTTTCAAGGCAGGGGGAGTGCATTTGATCCCTGGCTGGGGAACTAAGATCCCACATGCTGCGTGGCACGGCCAAAAATAAAAAAAAAAAAATCTACTCTTTCATGGTTCTGGGGGCCAAAAGTCCAAAATCAATTCCACTGGGCAAAATCAAGGAGTCAGCAGGGCCATGCTCTCCCTGGAGGCTCTAGGGGAGAATCTGTTGTCTCTTCCAGCTTCTGGTGGCTGCTGGCATTCCTTGGCTTGTGGCCATATTACTACAATCTCTGCTTCTGTGGTCACAGTGCCTTCTCCTTTATGGTTTGTCAAATCTGTCTCTCTTCTTTCTTCTTATAAGGGCTTACAATTAGGGGTTACAATTAGGTTCCATTCAGATAATCCAGGATAATCTCTCTATCTGAAAATCCTTAATTTAATCACATGTGCAAACTTTTTTTTTTTTTTTGACGTATAAGGTAACATTTACAGGTTCCAGGGATTAGGATGTGGATATCTTTTGGGGGGGCCATTAGGCTACCACACTATCCTATGACAGTTAACAGTTCTATTAACAACTCCTTAAACTACAAAAGACCACACACTAACCTTCCATAGTCCCTCCAACTGCAACTCAAACCATCTTCCAAACCCCTGGAGAGTATTCCCAATTTACCCTCCAATAGATGCCACCTGCACTCTTAAACTGTCCTGTAACAGCCCCATTCCTCCTGAAGACGTGGTGATCCTTTAGTTGTGTGCCAACTGTCCTGTAATAGACCCCAACCTCACCCCAAACCACCCTCAATCACCCCACATATCTCTCTATAAACATCCCCAATTTCACCATCCAACTGCCCTCTCTTCTCCATACATATCTCCCATTCAGCCCGCTCCTCAGTTGCGTTGCAATGAAACCCCAGCTTCCAGAGAGAGACAGAGACAGAGAGCACGCAGCAATGAAGACCCAATGCAGCCAAAAATAAATAAATAAAATAAATAAATAAATGGAAAAAAAGATGGCAGCCTCGGAATTCCCTGGTGGCACAGTTGTTGAGAGTCCACCTGTCGATGCTGGGGGCATGGGTTCGTGCCCCGGTCCGGGAAGATCCCACATGCCACTGAGCGGCTGAGCCCGTGAGCCATGGCTGCTGAGCCTGCACGTCCAGAGCCTGTGCTCCACAATGGGAGAGGCCACAAAAGTGAGAGGCCCACGTACCACAAAAAAATAAAAAATAAAAATAAGAAAGAAAGCTGGAGTAGCAATACTCATCTCAGGTAAAATAGACGTTAAAATAAAGAATGTTACAAGAGACAAGGAAGGACACTACATAATGATCAAGGGATCAATCCAAGAAGAAGATTGTAAATATATATGCACCCAACATAGGAGCACCTCAATATATAAGGCAACTGCTAACAGCTATAAAAGAGGAAATCAACAGGAACACAATAATAGTAGGGGACTTTAACACCTCACTTACACCAATGGACAGATCATCCAAAATGAAAATAAATAACCAAAAAAAAAAAAAAAAAAAAAAAAAAGAAGGTGGCAGCCTCATTCAAACTAAGAAAAATACAAAAAAAAAATTTTTTTTTAAGTGTGCCTGGGTTCCAATCCCAGGTTTTATAAACTGGTGTGACCTAGGGCAAGTGACTTAACTTTGCTGTACCTTGGTTTCCTAATCTGTAGGTTGGGAAAATAAATGGAACCCTCCTCAGAGGTCTGTTGTGAGGATTAAAATGAATGAATACAGATAAAATGCCAAGAATGACCGGTAAATGTCGCTTATTGCTACTTTTCTTTATAGCTTTCGCTTTTTGTATCCTGTTTAAGAAGGCCTACTTTTTTGCCAAAGACTTAAACATAGTCTCCAAACATATTTTGTTCTGATATATATATATATATATATATATATATATAT
>NW_006777287.1:1847035-1894667 GCF_000442215.2 Lipotes vexillifer | reverse complement strand
ATATATATTTTTTTTGCGGTACGCGGGCCTCTCACTGTTGTGGTCTCTCCTGTTGCGGAGCACAGGCTCTGGACGCGCAGGCTCAGCAGCGATGGCTCAGGGGCCCAGCCGCTCCACGGCATGTGGGATCTTCCCGGACCGGGGCACGAACCCGTGTCCCCTGCATCGGCAGGCGGACTCTCAACCACTGTGCCACCAGGGAAGCCCTGTTCTGATATTTTTTATAGGTTCTTTTTTAATGGTTAGGTCTTTAGCCAATCTGGAATTAATTTTTCTTAATTGAGTAAATTAGGAATCTAATCCCTCCCCCAAAAGACAGTCATTTCTCCCCAAACTATTTTAGTAAATAGTTCATCTCTCTCCCAGTGACTTGAAATATCACTTTTGTCATTTATGAATTCCCACAATACTTAGGTCGATTTTTGGATTTTTTTTTCTGTACCATTGATCTAGTTTTCTATTCCTACTCCCATATCACGATGCTTCTTTGTATGGTTGTATTTCCCTATGCTTATTTTATTTTATTTTATTATTTTTGGCTGCTCAGCTCATGGGATCTTAGTTCCCCGACCAGGGATCCACCCGCTCCCCCTGCAGTGGAAGCGCGGAGTCCTGACCACTGGATCTCCAGGGAAATCCCACAATGTTTTAATAACTAGAGCTTTGTCAGATATTTTGAATCTGGTAAGATGACGCCCTCCTCTTTCTTTTTCTTTTATAAAATTAGATATTCTTGTGTATTTAAGGCACCGTAGGAATTTTAACATCAGGTCTACAAGTTCCATTTTGCAATTTTTATTGGTAATGTATTGATTTTTTAAAGATTAATTTTGGGAAGAATTGTCTTTATTATGTGGGTAATGTTTGTGTGTGAGCGTATGGGGATGTGCGTGTTTACCAAGCCAACTTGGGAAATAAGGGTGCCAATACAGGAAGGTGCAAGGCAAATGAGCGCTCAGTGAAGTTCCCAGTGGTCCAACTGATGGGCATGATCTCGGGATGTTGGGAGGGACAAAGGGAAGGTTGTAGGTCTGGGTATTTTGTGAGCTGACTGTGCATCTGAAGGTATGGGTGGGACCCTCTGCTGTGTGCAAGCCGGCTTGCATGTATCTAGCACACAGAGGAGCTCAATAAATGTTAAATCAGTGCACAAATGAGTGAATCAATTTTGGGGGAGATTATTGTATGCCAAACAACCTGCTAGCACTATTAAAAAATTACCTCCAATCCTCATAACAACCCTGTCAAACAGGTATTATGACCCCCATTTGACAGACAAGTAAAGCTGAGGCTCAGAGAGGGGAAGTCCCTTGCCCATATTCAAACCTTGGTCTTTATAATTCCAGAAGTCCACCACAGAAGGGGCCAGATCTAATTTCCATCCTTCCACTCATTCATCCATCTGCCAAGGATTCACTAAGCACCTACAGTGCAGCGCAACGACCTGGTACAACAACCGCTCTAAATGACATCGAGTAGGCGGGCCGCTTCCGGGAAAACCAGCTGGGCGGCTGGACTGTAGGTACCTAAAGGGTGGGGTTTCTGGCGCGCACCTTCCGGGAATGTAGCTGCCTAGGCCTCAAGGCTATGGCTTTGGCTGAGGAGACACCGCTAGATCAAAGTTGGAGCGCGGTTTAGGGAGTGGATACTATGAATATTGGCCTATAGAGGGCGCGTTTCCGAAGCTGGAAGCGTGTCCTGCAGACCCTCCGCGCGCAGACTGGCCATCAGTACGCAGGCGCAGAGGACCCAAGGAGCGGCTTAATATCTTGCGGAGGGATAATTTGAGAAGAGGAGGCGTGGTTCAATCTAATTACCTCTCATTGATTTGCCTCTGTCTCTGAGGGCGTGGCCTCGGTGCCCCCTTCTCGGAATAAGGGCCTGCGGAATCTAGTTCTTTCTCGGCTTCGGAGGCGTAGCTTAGGGCGGGCCCTTGAGCCACCCCTCAACGATTGGCCGCCTCACCCAGAGGGCGTGGCCCAGCGAGCTGTCTCTCCTCAGTGCGGTCACTTCCTGTGGAGTTTCCCCAGCCCAGGGAGGAGGGGGAAGAGGACGAGGGGGAGGAGGGCGGTCGTCCGGGGTTAGGTTGGGGGGGCGGTTTGGTCCGTTCTGGGCGGGGGATGACTCACAGCCCATCCCATCTCCCCGACGCCGCCCGCCCGCGCAGAGCTCGCTCCATGGCTTAGCGGAGGAGGCGGTGGCGAGCGGGGGAGGGGGACTCTTATTTTGTTAGGGGGACCGGGCCGAGGCCCGACCGGCCTGGCAGGGCTCGCCCGGGGCCGGGCGTCATGTCTCATGCGGCCGAGCCAGCTCGGGACGGCGTAGAGGCCAGCGCGGAGGGCCCTCGAGCCGTGTTCGTGCTGTTGGAGGAGCGCAGGCCGGCCGACTCGGCCCAGCTGCTCAGGTGCGGGACCGCCTGGGACCGGTAGTGCTAACTGGGGTTCCCGGGGGCCTTATCTGGGGGCAGCGGGGGCCCAGGACTGTGATTGGAGGCCCTCGGCCTAGTCTTGGAGGACGTCTGAGCGCCTGACTTGGGGGGGCACCTAAGGAACCTGGCGGTGGCTTGCTTGGACTGAGGCTTAAAGGAGTCGTGGAAGTGCAGTAAGGGAGGCCTAGTTCAGATTTGGCGGGGGCCCTTGACTGGGTCTCGAGGGGCTGATTCTGTTGTGTCCAAAAACTAGTCTAGGGTAGCTGAACTTCAGGGACTGAGACTCTGACTAGAGGCTGAATTTGGGGTCTTTGAGTCAGATATGAGGGGAATGAATTTGAGGGGGCACTCTGTAGGTGAGGCACTGATTTTTAAGGGACTTTTTCCCTCAGAGAAGGCGTCCTGGGAGATAGAGGTGCTGTCTTGGGAGCTTGGTAACTCCCAGTGGCTGGTTGCTGGAGGCTGTGTTTGGGGATAAAATGACTCTGGAGGGATTTGGGGGTATCTCGGATATACTGCGTGGGACCAGCCTTGTGAGTGTGTGTGAGTGAACAAGAAAAGCAACATTCAAGACTTGATCAGAATAATCCCTTCACCTGCCCACCCATCCAGCTGGGTAGTGGAAAAGCCCTCTTCCCACACCCCATAGGGGCTTGAATGGGAAACAGACAGACAGGCAATGGAGATGGTGCTACCTCTTAGCCCAGAGGAGGCCTCAGACCTTATTTGGGAACCCAGAGGAGGGTCTTGTTCTTGTTGCCACCTGCCCTAGCCTCTCAGCCAGCTCTTTTCACCCCCTACACACACACAGACAGAGGTTGTTTTTTTTTTTATCTCACCTTCCCAGTCTGTCTCTCAGGCCCTGGAGGCAATCTTGAATCTGACCCTAGAGCTGGAATGAGCACCAATTGCACCATCCCTGCCTGGGTGGGTCCTCTCTGACCTCTTAGCCTCACTTCCATCAGTGGGCCTGGAAGCCCCAGCCTTCTCTGTCCATACCCTGCTCATTGCAGTGCCCACCTCTTCCAACTTCTGTGCAATGGAAGTGTGAGCATGGGAGGGGGCTTTGCCTACTCTCTGCCTGGGATTGTGCTGAGCTCAGCGGCTCCCCAGCTTCCTCTTCCCGACTTCCTGGGGTGGTTTTAGGGCCCCATCTGTGAGTGAGGAAAGGGAGGAAGACAGATTCTTGGAGAGGGGCAAGTCAACGACAATCTCAGGATTCTAAATCTTTGACTAAATTCAAGGATGCATATCTATCTGCCTGCATGTTAATGTCCCCTACACACTAGGGTCTTGCAGCCAGCATGGAGGGTTGAGCAGGAGCCTTTCAATATATGAATTTACCATCTCCTGATGCCTTTATAGCAACCTAGATCATCACAGTAGTGGCGATAGTTGAAAGGGACGGGTGTACATGGCTTCTTAGTTTGTGTGTCAGTGGGTGTTGGTATTGGAGGTGTGTTTGTGTTTTGATCTATCGAAAAAACTGGAGAGTGCTGGGCAAGCTCCTCTGACCAAGAAAAGAATGTTCCTATAAATCAGATCATCCACCCAAATTCTCCCTCTTGTCAATCCAGATTGTTGGACTGAGGGGAGCCTTTGTTATTTCCATCTTGCTTTTGGATGCGTGTTCGCATCCCACAAACTCTGGCTGGGGCAGGGTTGGTGGCCGGGAGCTCTTTAGGGAAGTACTGGATCCTTCAGTAAAGTGAATCAGCTACCCCAGTTCTCTTTGTGATGCATTCAGTTTGTGTTACAATGGACTGTTCTGCCGAGGGAAGCCCCTACCGTGCAGTATGCCTGTGGACCTATGTGGGCTCACATTCAGCAGCCAGGAAAACAATGGGGGGTGGTGGGGGCTGGGAGAACTCTGAATGCAAAGTCAGGAATCCCACAAAGTGAATTGTCATGCCTCAATTCTTCGTTTCTATTCTCCTGAAACCCAGGTTGTACACCCAAGTGATTGTTAGATCGAGGATCTGGGGTTCAGGCTTATTATTTTTAATCTTAAGGAACTATGGGTAACACGGAGCAAAAGAGAGTGGAGAGGGGAGAAGACATGGGAATTCATGGTGGTGGTTTCAGCAAAGTGGCCGAATGTGAGGGATACACTCTATTCTCCTCTCTCCTGGTGTATGCTTCTCTTCTCTTCTTTTCTCTTCTGTCTCTGTCTCTGTCTCTCTCAGGGGAATGACGTCTCCATACAATCACTGACCATCACCCTGCCTTCCCCCCACCCTCAGCCTGAACTCTTTGCTTCCGGAATCCGGGATTGTTGCTGACATCGAATTAGAAAACGTCCTTGATCCTGACAGCTTCTACGAGCTCAAAAGCCAACCCCTATCGCTACGCTCAAGGTATGTCTCCTCTCTCTGACTCCCCTCCCAATTCCTCAGGCCCCTCCATCGCCTCTTGATGGGCAGAGGCCCTCAGTGCCAGCCCAACCCATTCTCTAACCAGCCTGAGTTTTTCAGATAGTAAAATTAAGAGCCAGAAAGAGCATGTGGAAAGCAGGAGGCCAAGCTAGGATTCTAGTATCTCAGACAAAATCTCCCCTGCTTCCTCCCCTACCTGCACATCCATTCATAGATAAAAATTGCAGCGTGCCTGGAGTTCCCAGACACAGGGTGTGGCCTGCTCAAGCCCAGCCCCCAAGTAGGCGGAGCCATTCCCATAACCCCTGGTCACCCTCCCCCCAACTCAACAAATTCACCCACTCCCAACCCTTGAAGAACCCCTGCTGGTCTCTTCTTTCCCCCAAGCTTGAAAGTCTAAATGTGCTGAGTCATGGGCCTGGGCTCTAAGAGAGGGGAGGGGACCTGGAAGAGGGGCAGGAAGGGAGGATTGTGAAATCTCTGAGATTTTCAAGACTGACTAGCTCCTGGGACCAGAGGCCCAGGCAGGGGAGGAAGAAGGGCCTGCGGTTGCCCATATAGCCTGATGCCCACCCCCAGGAGCTCAGGGAGCATCTCCAGCCCCAAATTGAGCTTAATGAGCCCTCTGTGTCCGTATCTACTCCCACAACCTCAATTCTGTTTCCTTCTGCTCTCCTGTAAATAGCTCGCAGAGCTGAACAATGGTATCTCCGCTTGATACATGAACAGGCCCAAATCCAGGCTTCACTATAAGGACTGAGAGCTAAAGTTCCCCCACCAGACTGTGACCCCTGAGGGTTGTGACCAGGTCTGGTTCCTTTATCTCCCCTCCACATTGTGGCTTCTGAAGGCAGAGAATAGGCCAGGTTCCTATGTCTGCTCCATCATACTATGACTCCTTAGGCTTGGGCCGAGACTTTTAGCTTACCTGTGGCCCCGTATTTCCCATTCCACAGCCTCCCAATATCACTGCAGGCCACACCAGCCACCCCAGCTACACTCTCTGCATCATCTTCTGCAGGGGGCTCCAGGACCCCTGCCATGTCGTCATCTTCTTCATCGCGGGTCTTGCTGCGGCAGCAGCTAATGCGGGCCCAGGCCCAGGAGCAGGAGAGGCGTGAGCGTCGGGAACAGGCTGCAGCCTCTCCCTTCCCTAGTCCTGCACCTGCCTCTCCTGCCATCTCTGTGGTCGGCGTCTCTGCTGGGGGCCACACATTGGGTCGTCCTCCCCCTGCTCAGGTGCCCAGGGAGGTGCTCAAGGTAAGGTGACATCCAGAGGCCCTGGGAGGGGCTCCTGGTGACTGAGGATTGGTCCTGGTGGCTTTGGGACGAGGTCCTAGGGACTCTAAGGAAGGTCTCAGGTACTGTTAAAAGGGGGCTGTGCTAGTATCACATTGTGTTTAGGGTTTCCAAGGCGTTCTTATGGAGTTGTGAGGGGTTCTTGGGGGCCATAGGATGTCTTGGTGGATCATGGAGGCTCATGAGTGCCCTGAGTGGGCCCTGGAGTCTGTGAAGTGGCTTTGTAGGAAGAACTTCACATATGGTTATGCATTAGGAATTCTTTGGCCATTGGAGTGTCTTGGGAAGCCATGTATAGTTCCCACGTCTGTTAGGTGGGGTCACCAGCTTTGCGGGGGGCCTCTTGGGGACTGTGACAGGGTGCTCCAGTAACTGTGAAGGATTCTGCCACCCATGGGTAGATCTTGAGGGCTGTGAAGGATCTCTGAGAAAGGGAGTTTGGGTCCTAGGGGAGACTTTAATCAGTATTTGGGGGTGGGAGAGGGTTCTCAGATTCTGGGCCTGGTTTGCCATCTTGAGCCTAGGAACAGATGACTTCTGAGGGGCAAGCTGGGGCTCAGAGTCACCCCTCTGAGCCCTGTTCTACCTTGTTCCCTCCCATCTTGTCTCCCCCACATTCCACAGGTACAGACCCATCTGGAGAACCCGACGCGCTACCACCTGCAGCAGGCGCGCCGGCAGCAGGTGAAGCAGTACCTGTCCACCACACTTGGGCCCAAGCTGGCGTCCCAGGCCCTTACCCCACCACCGGGGGCTGCTAGTGCCCAGCCACTTCCCGCCCCTGAGGCTGCCCATGCTACTGGCCCCACTGGCAGTGCTCCCAACAGCCCCATGGCACTGCTTACCATCGGGTCTAGCTCAGAGAAGGAGGTGAGTGGCTGCAGACGACCCTCCCATGCTCCCCCTGCCCCAACTTCTTCTAAGGCTCTTCCATATGTCTTCTCCCAGATTGATGATGTCATCGATGAGATCATCAGCCTGGAGTCCAGTTACAACGATGAGATGCTCAGCTATCTGCCCGGAGGCACCACGGGGCTACAGCTCCCCAGCACGGTGAGGCCCTGAGATGGGAGGTTGGTCTAAAAATTAGCGCATCCGTCTATCACTGAGGGATATCTTATATACACCCGGGGCGGGCTAGCTGTGTACATAAGAGACTGTCACCTTGGATTGTACTGAGATAGAGATAGAGGCTGTATGTTGAGAATGGGGCACACCAGTGCCCTGGGGCTATGTTGCACTGCATGGAGAGGTGAACCTTGTAGATTTTGATATCTACACGGTGGGGACTTCATGGAGCTATTAGGGCATACCGAAGCACTCAGGCTTCACTGTGGGAGGGACCAAGAGGTGGGACTCGTAGCATTTTGTTTGTTTGTTTTGAGAATAAGACAGGTTTCTTTTTATTAAGTTTTCTTAAACTTGTCTCATGTTTACTGAATGTTTTTCTTTGTGTAAGAATGTAACCTGGAGCTTTAACAAACCAATTTGGACAATGCAACCTGGATAAATGCTTGTCTGCACACAAGTCATCGATTACCATTCTCTGGCCTGGCCTCCATGTAAATCCAGTTGGTCTTAAAGCCTATCTAAACAGAGAGGAAGCAGACCACATCATCTTATTTCTAGTTTAAACTTTAAACCTCAAATTCACCCCTATCCCAAGACCCACACCCTCCCCCCCACACAAAATAAACTTTTTAGAAGAAATGGCCATTAAGAACTGAGTCAGTTGCATAAGAATTGGCTTAATCCTGCAGCCAGCACTCCAAAGTAGCTCTTGGCTTCACAGCAGGCCAGCTGGAACTCTTGAAGCAGGACAGGTAGTGAATGGATAGAGGATGCTCTAAGAACAGGGCCAGGTCCTGGTGCTGCGAGGCTTCCACACATGCTTACACTCCAACATAAATACACTTCCACCTTCCTCCCCTAAGTGATGTTTCTCTATAGCACTTTAGAGCCTGTAACTCTCTAAATTTTTTAGTGCAGAGATGTACAGAAACTTATTCTAAACATGCAAGGTATAATCTTATTTCTAACAACATAGGCCAAAGTTGTTATACAGATTATCTTGTAGCATTTTGAATGTACCAGGACATTCAGGTCATGAAGACACACGCAGACCATGAAGTGATTGGAACATAATATGCCAAAGGTGTCCAGATTTGATGTGGTTGGACCTTGAAGTGACTAGAACATACCACATCTCTTAAAGTGAACTGTGCTGAGAGGCTGGGTCCTTGTAAAGACTTGATAAAACTTTCTAGAGCAGGAGATGCACCAATGAATTTTAACATTCTGGTTCTGAACATTCCAAGAGTCTCATAACTCGTTTTAGGACATACCAAGTGCCTATAGCTTTACTTCTTTCCAACTTATCAAGAGGATAGAAGCACATGTAAAAATGGTACCAATTTATCAGAATTTTTCATTGATTTGGGCACAGCTAGAGATTGGATGGATCCAGCAGTCTAGTGGGGGTTTCAGGAGATGAAAACTCATCAAGAGGTGGGACTAATTACTTATGGATTAGTTCATTGCCCTAGGGTGTATCCAGGAGAGTGTGAAAGAGAAAAAAAAAGACTAGGCTGACATAAAAACAGTGCTTGTTGAGTAAGTTGGACAAGAGATCCTGAGAGATCAGAATGTGCAAGAGGGTGCCAGATCAGAACTTTGGTGCATGACAGCCGGAGACTATATGCAATGCAGTCACAGCAAAAGACTGGAGATTGGGCTGGAACTCTCCAAAAGGCCAGATTTTGGGTGGAATGTTGCCATGACAATTTCCCAAGGTCTGAGAAGACTGGGTTGGAGTGTTCCAAGAATGCTGAGTTGGAATGTAGCTCTAGGAGGGGCTGAAATGTTGCATTGGAGCTGACAAAGACCTGAGAAGGGTGGTTTTCTGGCACTTCTCAGAGCCAGTGCCGGAGTTTGGGAGAGGGGCTTCAGAAGTCACTGGGGGATTCGAGGGGCTGTGGGGACACGATGAGCAGGCCAGGCAGGCTCCAGTCCCCCAGCAAAGCAGGGTAGGTCCCCTTGACCCTGTCTTCCCTGTTGAGTGGCTGTGTGAAATTCCCTTGAAGGAGAAGGAAGGGTTTCCATGCTGAGCCAGCCAATCCTTGCATGAGGGGGCCCATCTTTGGGGTGTGTGGAGGGTCAGGAACCTGGTCGAAGAAGGGGCCAAGCCTGGGGTCTGTTTCCAACCATCATTTTTCCACTCTCCCTGCATGCAGCTGCCTGTGTCAGGGAATCTGCTTGATGTGTACAGTAGTCAGGGCGTGGCCACGCCAGCCATCACTGTCAGCAACTCCTGTCCAGCTGAGCTGCCGAATATCAAACGGGAGATCTCTGGTAAGGGCTAGGGTCTTGGCCCCGTGCAATTATCATATACCCCAGGGTGAGCCCCATATCTATCAGGTCTGGGGGTCAGGCCTGATTCTAAGGGAAGAGGGTTTAAACAGACAGAAATGGGGACTGTTTGCCATCTTTGTCCATATGGCCCGTGGTCCTGCTTTCACTCCAGTCCCTCTCCTCTTGGGTTTAACAAGTGGCCTGTCACCATGGCTTCTTTAAAAATTGTAAAAATGTGGCACTTCCCTTGCCTGCGCCCACCAAAGCCTACCCCAGTGGCTGCACATGCTGCCCACCGTCGTCTGTCATCTTTCCCAGGCCCAGAGGCCCTGACCACCTCCTGCACTCTCTTCCAGAGACAGAGGCCAAGGCCCTTTTGAAGGAACGGCAGAAGAAAGACAATCACAACCTGAGTGAGTGAGAGTGCGTGCTCCTGCCCACGTGCTGTGCAGCCCAGCCTCACTCTGCGCCCGGCCTTCCTTGGGGGCCTCTCCCTGCAGCAGCCTCCCAATTCCCCAGTTTCGCCTCTTCGCTTCTCAGCCTATTGACGACTCTCTCCCACTTTCTCTTTCTCTCCCCCGCCTTCAAAGTTGAACGTCGCAGGCGATTCAACATTAACGACAGGATCAAGGAGTTGGGCACCCTCATCCCCAAGTCCAGTGACCCGTGAGTCTGGGCCAGGAGCCCCAGGCCGGTGGAAGGTGGGGTGGGGGCCCCACTCCCTGAAAGTCATTCCCGGGTGGGCCTGCCCTAAGTGGGAACCACCCAGGCAGTCCTGCTCCTTTGCCCCTTTCTCACCCAGCTTTCCTCACCCTGAGCAGGGTGGCAGCCCCTCACCGTGTTCCCATCTAAAATTTTAGGTGCATGACATTATGGTCCATGACATTATGGTCCATGGTCCATGACATTATGGTCCACGTCATCTGCCCCCCTGTACGACATAGACAGTTTTCCGCTTATTTAGTACCTCCTTTATTTACTCAAAAAATGTATTGAGCTGCTTCTGCTTTGTGCCAGGTACCATGCTAGGCCCTGAGGATACCAGAGGGAACAAAATGCACAAAAATCCCTGACCTCATGGAACTGATGTTTTAGTGGGGGCAGACAGACAGCAAAGAAGATAAATATGTAAACTCCGGTGGTTATGAGTGTTGTGGAGAGGAATCAAGAACGGAGGGAAGATGGGATATTGGGGAGGGTCACAGTTTGGGGTGAGGAGGGTGGGGACAGGGCAGGCCTCAACTGATGAGGAAATACTTGAATAAAGAGCCTAAAGAGGTGAGGCAGGAACCATCTGGGTGTCTGAGAGAAGAGTGTTCAAGGTGGAGGGCAGAGCTGGGCTGGAGGCCCTGAGGTGGGAATGATTTTCCATGTTCTAGGAGCATTGAGAAGCCAGTGTGGCTGCAGTGAGATGAATCAGATGGGCATGGGTAAGAGGAGCAGTATGGGATCAGGTCAGAGAGGGCTTTCTGGGTTCGGGGTGTGATGGGGCATCATTGGAAGGTTCCAGGCAGGTGGTTTTCATCCAAGCATTCTGTACCCTTGATGTCCCTCTGCCTCACGTTGTAGGCATGTGGCGGGGTGCTCCATCTACCTGGTGCAATCGCCCCCTTCAGCTCCCGAGAGACACCATGTGCAGCATTCCCTTCTTTCCTCCCCCTTGGGCCCCACAGGGAGATGCGCTGGAACAAAGGCACCATCCTGAAAGCCTCTGTGGATTACATCCGCAAGTTGCAGAAGGAGCAACAGCGCTCCAAAGACCTGGAGAGCCGGCAGCGATCCCTGGAGCAAGCCAACCGCAGCCTGCAGCTCCGAATTCAGGTCTGGAAGGAGAAGGCGGTGGCACGGGTGAGGGGGGCTTCCTGGAGGCAGAGGCAGAGGGAGAACAGGCTAGGATTTCTCCTCCTGGCATATTTGGGGGATCCCCGGGCTTCCTGACTCACATGATGATGATGATGATGATAAGTAGTAATCATAACATTAGCAAGAATAATAATGAATATTGGTTACAGACACAGTGTTTTATCTTGTGTCATGCACTGTGACAAGAGCCTTATCTCCATTTACTAAGTTAATCCTCACAACAATCCTGTGAGACAGGGACCATTATTATACCCACTTTCTAGGTTGGGACTCTGAGGCTCAGAGACGGTAAGCAACTTGCCTGAAGTTACGCAACTAGTGAATGGCAGAGGCTGAATTCGAACCCAGGCAGCCTACCCTTTTAACTGTTATATCCTCTGCCTCTGAGGGACTCTGAACCCCATCTTATCCCACCCCCCTACGTTTTGCAGGAGCTAGAACTGCAGGCCCAGATCCATGGTCTGCCAGTGCCTCCCACCCCAGGGCTGCTCTCACTGGCCACAACTTCAGCCTCTGACAGTCTCAAGCCAGAGCAGCTGGATGTTGAAGAGGAGGGCAGGCCAGGCACAGCAACATTTCATGCAGCGGGGGGACCTGCCCAGAGTACTCCCCATCAGCAGCCCCCAGCGCCACCCTCAGATGCCCTTCTGGACCTGCACTTTCCCAGTGACCACCTGGGGGATCTGGGGGACCCCTTCCACCTGGGGCTGGAGGACATTCTGATGGAGGAGGAGGAGGGGGTGGTGGGGGGACTGTCAGGGGGCGCCCTGTCCCCACTGCGGGCTGCCTCCGATCCCCTGCTTTCTTCAGTATCCCCTGCAGTCTCCAAGGCCAGCAGTCGCCGCAGCAGCTTCAGCATGGAGGAGGAGTCCTGATCAGGCCTCACCCCTCCCCTGGGACTACCCCACCCAGGAAAGGAGGACATGTCAGGATGAGGCCCCGCCTTTTCCCCCACCTTTTCATGAGATTGCCCTGCCCTGGTGTACTGGGGGAAGAGGAGACTGATGAGGCCCCACCCCTATAACCAGGCAAGGAGGAGGAGTCAGATGAGGCACCACCCCTTCTCCACAGGACAGGCCAATGCAGGTATTTCAGACATGGAGAAGGTAGGGGCATCAAGGCCTGTCTCTTGCAGAACGCAGCCTCACCCGTGCCCCTTGGGACCCGCCCTTGCCCAGATGAGGGAAGGAGACAGGATGAGGTCAGCCCCTGGCCCCTAGGGACTGTCCTAGCCATGTTTCCTGGGATGAAGAGTGTCAGGATACTGCTCCATCCCCTGTCTTGGAACCAACAGTCTAGTCTATCCTGGCAAGGAAGAGGAGTCAAAATGGAGGTCCCACCCTGGGGGTTTAAGCGCTGCCCCTTCCCCATGAACCCTGCCCTGCGCAGGCAAGGAACATAAGTGAGGATGAGAGCCAACCCCTTTACCTGGGAACTCAGTCCTGGCCTTCTAGCAATGGAGGAGTCAGGCCCTGCCCTTTCCCTATAGGAACAGCCCGGGGGCAGGTATTTCAGTGGAGGAGTCAGTAAAATCAGGCAACTTTGTGGAGATCACAGCCCTCGTCTCTTAGCAACATCCCATCCAATCATTCCACACTGCAGGGAGGAGTGGTACTTAAGCTCCCCCGCCTTAACCTGGGACCATCGTGACTTAACCTAGGAGGGCTCTAAGCCGACCTGGCCCTTGAAGAAGGGGGCAGATCTTGAAATCTTGTGGGTTGACATTCCAGACCTAGATCAGGAGTGAGTGAGAGTTAGACCCCCACACTTGGGCAGAGTTTTACCTCCTTCCTTGAAGGTTAGATTGGGGAGGTGATGAAGATAAGGGGGTACTGGGTCCATGTTCCCAGAACCAGCACCCCAGTACTCTTTTTCAACATGTAGAGGAACAAGATAAAGGAAGGGGCCTTTCCAGGGAGTTCCCCAGCCCAGGAACAAGTAGAAGCCTGTCTTACCAAGGCAGAGGCTTAGGGGGAGGATTGCAAAAACATATATACACCCTCTTTATCAGATTTTTTTACTGACCCCCTACTCAGAAGCTAGGTCACCCCCAACCTCTGGCCTTCACCTAGTTCTCCATGTGGAGAAATCTTCCCCATTTCAGAGTTATCAAGAGACACTCCCTGCCCATCCCCGTCCCTCCTACCCCATACACTCAAGGTTGTCAGCTTTGGATTGTTGGGGCCGAGCCCTGAGGAGGGTGTACTAAGGGGTCTGTAGGTTTGTGATTAAGATAATAAATGCTAGGCGTGTTTGATGCGCTTTTAACTTTGGCAAAGAGTCTCCTGTCCTTGCTTTTTGTCTGTGCAATGAGCATGGCTCATGAGGTTCTTGGAAGAAACAGATTTGAGTGGGATGGGTACAAGAATCTAGATAGAGGGGCTGGAGAAAACAGTATACAAACAAAAGCAATCAGTCCTTAACTATCTGCTAGGCAGCCTCCTAACTGTTTTACCCAATTTATTATTCTAAGGAATATTCATCAAGAAAGTACTGATTCTTACTCCTATTTCACGTTTGAAGAAACACGAATAGAACAGGGTTTAAGTAACTATCTGACGCTATACAGCTGGTAAATGGATGAAGCGCTAAATGGTAAAGTTAGGTAAGTGAGGGCTCTGGTTTGAACAATGTCATTGAGGACAGATGGGCCAATGATTTTCGTGCAACTTCACTTTTTTTTTTTTTTTTTTTCGGTACGTGGGCCTCTCACTGTTGTGGCCTCTCCTGTTGCGGAGCACAGGCTCCAGACGCGCAGGCTCAACGGCCATGGCTCACGGGCCTAGCTGCTCCGTGGCATGTGGGATCTTCCCGGACCAGGGCACGAACCCGTGTCCCCTGCATCCGCAGGCGGACTCTCAACCACTGCACCACCAGGGAAGCCCGCAAGTTCACTTTTGAAGCTGATAAGGAAGTATATGAGGATATCTCCTGGCAGACAGTAGAGGTATTCCAGATGGTGGAAATGGCAAAGACAAAAACCGTAAAGGTAGAGGAACAAGCAAACAACTCGGTTTTGGAACAGGTGTTGACATTTGTGGGGAATTTAAATGGAAGTGAACAGACACAAGTATCTTAGGCTGGGGAAAAAATATTCCTGGAATTTCTCAACCGAACTGACTCCCAGGACAGGTATCAGGCCTGGTCCTGTGTCACCCCCATCAGGCTGTGACCACCACACTGCTGCCTGCCCCTTTCTAGCCTAACATACTGTGAGCCCTAGGGCCTGGTTGCTGAACCTCTACCACCAGACTGGTGGCTCCCTGATAGCTTTATTTTTTTTCTCCTCAAATTGGCTATATTCTCTTTATTTTACAAAGATAACATGTAATACGCAGAAGTGTTTTTTTTAACTTTGTATTCTGAAATAATTTTAGATTTACAGAAGTGTGGCAAAGACAGTAGAGAGTTCTCATACCTGTTATCCAGCTCCCCCTAATGTTAACAGCTTGAATAACCATGGCACATTTATTAAGGCTAAGAAAATCACATTGGCACAGTACTAGGAACTCCAGACTTTATTTGGATTTCACTGGTGTTTCCACGAATGTCTTTTTTCTGTTCTAGGATCCAAATAAGGATACTCTGTTTGTTATCTCTTTCTGTGTAACGAATTACCACAATCTTAGTGGCTAAAAAATTATGCATTCATTATCTCCCAATTTTTGCAGGTCAGGCAGCCAGGCTGGCTTAGCTGGCTCCTCTACTCCAGTGGCTCTCAAGAAGGTACAATCAGGGGAGGTGTGGCCAGGACTGAGGACTCATCTGAAAGCCAGACTGGGGAAGAATCTGCTCCACACTTGCACTCACATGCAACTGTTTGGGGCAGTTCTCAGTTCTCTGCAGCCTGTTAAACAGAGGGCCTCAGTTCCTTGCTGGCTGTCAGCTGGAGGTGCACTCAGTCCTTACCATGTGTGCCTTTCCTTCCATGAAGCAGCTCACAGCATATGTACTTTGCTTCAT
This sequence comes from Lipotes vexillifer, assembly GCF_000442215.2. Lineage (NCBI taxonomy): Eukaryota > Metazoa > Chordata > Mammalia > Artiodactyla > Lipotidae > Lipotes > Lipotes vexillifer. The sequence continues at coordinate 1,879,388 of NW_006777287.1, read as the reverse complement.
CAAAGTCAGCAATAGAAGAATCTGCTAGCAAAACAGAAGTTACTATCTCTTGTAATCTAATCATGGAAGTGACATACCCTCACCATTGAGGCATTCTGTTGGTTATAAGCAAGTTACTCATGGGAGAGGATTACACAAGATCATGAAAAGCAGTAGGACCACTGGGGGGGGACATCTTAGAAGCTCCCTACCACATTGGGTTGAGCTGTCATATCTTGGTCTCCTCGGACAGTTTCTGTCTGCCCACTGAGAAGGCCTAGACATTGTGCTATTCCAGAAGCAACAAGCACGTCTAGTGCCTACATCTTGGTTTCTAAATGCCATTCTCCAATGAAAGGAACCAGGGCTCCTTGGAGAAATGGCTGATTTTAAGGCTGGGGAAGGGAAACACATGATGAGCCTGGAGCACTGTGTGGTACCAAAAAGTAAGGAAGAACCTAAACAAAAAAAGATGGGAGTGTGTCATAAAGATGCAGGAGCCAACCTGAAAGAACTCCCAATAACCAAATATGGAGCAATTTGAGCAACAAAAAAATAATGATAGTGCTGTATTGTAGTCCAAAAACTAAATATCCATGATTCCATACTTATATATATCAGTAATATAATTGGGTAAGTAAATAAATGCTGGAGATGGGACAACTCTTGCTTGCATTAGAATTCCAAATAAATATAGAAGGAATGAGATAAATAGAAAATTACCATTAGAATACCACAGTAATACTGGGGAGTGGATCCACAGCTAAATGCTAAATGTTAAAATTAGTGGGCAGAAGAGATAAACCCACGCACATATGATCACCTTATTTTTGATTAAGGGGGCAAGAATATACAACGGAGAAAAGACAGCCTCTGCAATAAGTGGTGCTGGGAAAACTGGACAGCTACATGTGAAAGAATGAAATTAGAACACTCCCTAACACCATACACAAAAATAAACTCAAAATGGATTAAAGACCTAAGTGTAAGGCCAGACACTATAAACCTTTTAGAGGAAAACATATGCAGAACACTCTATGACATATATCACAGCAAGATCCTTTTTGACCCACCTCCTAGAGAAATGGGAATAAAAACAAAAATAAACAAATGGGACCTAATGAAACTTCAAAGCTTTTGCACAGCAAAGGGAACCATAAACAAGACCAAAAGACAACCCTCAGAATGGGAGAAAGTATTTGCAAATGAAGCAACTGACAAAGGATTAATCTCCAAAATTTACAAGCAGCTCATGCAGCTCAATATCCAAAAAACAAACAACCCAATCCAAAAATGGGCAGAAGACCTAAATAGATAATTCTCCAAAGAAGATATACAGTTGGCCAACAAACACATGAAAGGATGCTCAACATCACTAATCATTAGAGAAATGCAAATCAAAACTACAGTGAGGTATCATCTCACACATGTCAGAATGGCCATCATCAAAAAATCTAGAAACAATAAATGCTGGAGGGGGTGTGGAGAAAAGGGAACCCTCTTGCACTGTTGGTGGGAGTGTAAATTGATACAGCCAGTATGGAGAACAGTATGGAGGTTCCTTAAAAAACTACAAATAGAACTACCATACGACCCAGCAATCCCACTACTGGGCATATACCCTGAGAAAACCATAATTCAAAAAGAGTCATGTACCACAATGTTCATTGCAGCTCTAATTACAATAGGCAGGGCATGGAAGCAACCTAAGTGTCCATCGACAGATGAATGGATAAAGAAGATGTGGCACATATATACAATGGAATATTACTCAGCCATAAAAAGAAACGAAATTGAGTTACTTGTAGTGAGGTGGATGGACCTAGAGTCTGTCATACAGAGTGAAGCAAGTCAGAAAGAGAAAGACAAATACCATATTCTAACACATATATATGGAATTTAAGGGAAAAAAATGTCATGAAGAACCTAGGGGTAAGACGGGAATAAAGACACAGACCTACTAGAGCATGGACTTGAGGATATGGGGAGCGGGAAGGGTAAGCTGTGACAAAGTGAGAGAGTGGCATGGACATATATACACTACCAAATGTAAAACCAATAGCTAGTGGGAAGCAGCTGCATAGCACAGGGAGATCAGCTCAGTGCTTTGTGACCACCTAGAGGGGTGGGATAGGGAGGGTGGGAGGGAGACCAAGAGGGAGAAGATATGGGGATATATGTGTGTGTGTGTGTGTGTGTGTGTGTGTGTGTGTGTGTGTGTATATATATGATTCACTTTGCTGTAAAGCAGAAACTAACACACCATTGTAAAGCAATTATACTCCAATAAAAATGTTAAAATAAAAATAAAGTTAGTGGGCAAAACTTTAAGGTGAGCACACAGTAAGCCTAGAGTGTACTTTCTTTGTGCCTGGGTCAGTTTCAGGAGCCCCTTGGAGGGAAGTGGAGCCTAGGAGGAGAGTAGCAATATAGCTGAGCTGGGTGGGAGAGATCAGATTTGGGAACTTCGGTCTAGCAGGCATGGTATTGGAGAAAATAGTGCTTTGTAGAGGCAGACTTCCAGAAGTCACCAAAGGCATTGCTTTAGGTCTTTGGCCAAATACTAGGCTGTGCAGGCTTAGAATGAGACACTGCGAGGCCAAGCAGAGATCAGTCCTGGGCTTATGTGAACTGAATCGATGCTTGCACAATTCTGGGAGACACAGGGATTTTGACCAGCCTGAGTGCAGAATCTTCACCCAATACCCCACTGAGAAACAGACACTCCAGAAAGACCATGCCTTAAGAGTAGGCTACTTCAGCCCTAGAGTAAGGGTTACTGTAGATCTTCTCCAAAATATCCTAAAAACATGCTTCAAATGGATCAAGCTGAATTGTAACATTTAAAATGTATATAGCTATAGCATACATAACCATAACACAAAGGACAGGATTTGGGAAATGAAACTATACTTTTGCAAGGTTTTTCCATCTCATATGAGATGGTAAAATATTAACTTTGAGTCAACTGGGATAAATTAAGGATGCATTTTGTAATCACCAGGGCAACTGCTAAAGAAAATAATGAAAACAGGTACAGATGAAAAGCCAACAGAAGAATAACAATTGAATATTAAAATATATTTGGTTAACTCAAAAGAAGATGGGGAAGGAGGAACAGAGGATCAGAAACCAGAAGAAACAAATAGAAAACATATTATAACCAGATAGAGCTTAATCTGACTATATCAATAATTCCATAATATGTAAATGGGCTAAAAGCTCCCATTAAAGGCAAGGATTTTTTAAAATTTATTTATTTATTTATTTTTGGCTGTGCTGTACAGCTTGTGGGATCTTAGTTCCCCAACCGAGGATTGAACCCGTGCCCTCAGCAGTGAAAGCACAGAGTCCTAACCACTGAACTGCCAGGGAATTCCCTAAAGGCAAGAACTTTAAGGCCAGAAAAATAAAAAGCAGGACTTAACCAGAGCTAGGATTAGGGACGGGCAAGTGAGGCACTTGTCTTGAGTGCAAAATGTAAAGGGGTGCTTCCCTGGTGGCACAGTGGTTAAGAATCTGCCTGCCAATGCAGGGGACATGGGTTTGAGCCCTGGTCCAGGGAGATCCTACACGCCGTGGAGCAACTAATCTCTTGCACCACAACTACTGAAGCCCACGTGCCTACAGCCCGTGCTCTGCAGCAAGAGAAGCCACCACAGTGAGAAGCCCGCGGACTGCAACAAAGACCCAAAACAGCCAAAAATGAAATAAATAAAATAAATAAATTTATTTTTAAAAAGAGAAGAAATAAAATGTATGGCCAGCAATAACACAGATATTAGGAAGGGAGAAATGGAAATACACTGTTATAAGTTTCTTATACTATACATGAAATAGTACACTATCATTGGACAGCATATTGTAAAAAAAAAAAGTTAAAGATGAATAAATAATGAGTTAAAAATAAGTTAAACCCTGCAAAAAAATAAAATAAAATAAGTTAAACCCTAAAACCATTACTAAAGTAAGACAAAGAGTTATAACTAATAAATCAACATAGGAGCTAAAATGGTATTATAGAAAACACTCAATAAATCCATGAGAAGGCCAAAAAAGAGGAAACAAAGAACAGATAGGACAAATAGAAAGCAAATAGTAAGATGATAGATTTAAACCCAACTATGTCAATAATCTAATAACAGAGATTCAAAATAAATGAAGCAGAGGGCTTCCCTGGTGGCGCAGTGGTTGAGAGTCCGCCTGCCGATGCAGGGGACATGGGTTCGTGTCCCGGTCCAGGAAGATCCCACATCCCACGTGCCGTGGAGCGGCTGGGCCCGTGAGCCATGGCCGCTGAGCCTGTGCGTCCGGAGCCTGTGCTCCGCAACAGGAGAGGCCACAACAGCGAGAGGCCCACGTACCGCAAAAAAACAAACAAACAAAATAAATGAAGCAGAAACTGATAGGATTGCAAGAAGAAGTAGACAAATCCGTGAATAAAGTCAGAGATTTCAGCACTCCTCTCTCAATAAATGGTAGAACAATCAGTCAGAAAATCAAGTAAACAGAAAATCAGTAATGATGTAGGAGACTGAATCAGAACCAATTTGACCTGACTGATATTTATAGACAATTCCATCAGCAAATGCAGAATACACATTCTTTTCAGGTGTACATAGAATATTTAACAAGGTAGACCATATTTTGAGCCATAAAGCAAGTTTTAAGAAATTTAAAAGGATTCAAGTCATACTGTGTTCTCTGACCACAATGGATTTTAATTAGAAACTAATAAGAAAAGTAGATCTACAAAGTCCCCAAATATTTGCAAACTAAATAATACATTTCTAAATAACCCATGGGTCAAAGAGGAAATCAAAAGGGAAATTATAAAGAGAATTTTAAGAAGAAATTATAAAATGAACTGAAAAAAATGAAAACATATCGGAATTTATGTGATGCAGCTAAAGCAATACTTAGAGGAAAATGTATAGTACCAAAATGCTTATATTAAACAAGAATGATCTAAAATCAAATACCCCAGCTTCCACCTTAAGGAAAAAGAAAAATAAGAGAAAAATAAGCAAAAAAAACAAAATAATAAGGATGAGACTGGAAATCAATGACATAGAAGACAGAAAAACAATAAAGAAAACTAATGAAACCAATATTACTGAGAAGATCAGTAAAATTGATAAACTTCTAGCCAGATTGATCAGGATAGAAAGAGAGAAGATACAAATGATCAGTATCAGGAGTGAGAAAGGTGACATCATCACAGGTTCTACATATATTAAAAGGATAATAGGGAATACTTGTACACCAACATTCATAGCAGCATTATTCACAATAGCTGAAAGGTGGAAACAACCCAAATGTCCATCAACAGATGAATGAATAAATAAAATGTGGTATATACATATAATGGATTATTATTCAGCCATAAAAATGAATGAAATTCTGACACATGCTGCAACATGGGTGAACCTTGAGGACACTCTGCTAAGCAAAATAAGCCAGACATAAAAGAACATATATTGTATGATTCCATTTTTATGCAGTATCTAGAATAGGCAAATTCCCAGAGACAGAAAGTAGAATAGAGGTTACTAGGGGTTGGGGGTTGGGGGAGAATGGGAAGTTCATGCTTAATAGGTACAGAGTTTCTGTTTGGGATGATGAAAAACTTCTGGAAATACACAGTGGTGATGGTTACATAACACTGTGAATGTATTCGGTGCTACTGAATTGTACACTTAAAAATGGTTAAAATGGTAAATTCTGTTATGCATATTTTACCACAATTTTAAAAAGAGAATAATAGAATATTATGAGCATATTTATGACAATAATTCTGGCAACAAATTTCATGAAAGACACAAAATACCAATGACTACTCAGGAAGAAACAGAAAACTTGAATAACCTTGTATCTAGTAAAGAAATTGAATCTGTAATAAAACATCTTCCCACAAGGAAAATTCCAGGCCCAGTTGGCTTCCTTGGGGAATTCTACCAAATACTTGAGGAAGAAATAATATCAGTTCTACAAATACTCTCCCAGAAGATTTAAGAGGAGGGGATACTTCCCAACTCATTCTATGATACTAGCATTACACTGATACTAAACCAAAGAACATTGTATAAAAAAACCATATGGAACTATTCTTCACAAACAGAGATGCAAAAGTTTTAATCATCTTAGTAGATCTAATCCAATTGTATATACAAAAGATAATACATCAAAGCAAAGTTGAATTTACCCCATGCAAGAAAAAACATGTGATTATCTTAAAGATGCAGAAAAAATATTTGACAAAATCCACCATCCATTCCTGGCTTAAAAAAAATAAAAGAAAGAAAGAAACAACAAAAAAGAAACTCTTAGAAAACTAGAAATAAAAGGTAATATCTCCTCAACATGATGAAGAGCATTTATGAAAAAACTTACAGTAACATCAAACTTAATGGTGAAAGGCTGAATGCCTTTCCCCCTAAGATCAGGAAAAAAGCAAGGATGTCTACTCTCAGCCCTTCAGTTCAACGTTGTACTGGAGGTTCTATCCAGTGCAATAAGTCAAGAAAGAAATAAAAGGCATGAAGATTGGCAAGAAAGAAATGAAGCTGTCTTTATTCGGAGATGACATGATCATCTGTGTAGAAAATCGTATGAAATCTACAAAAAAGCTACTAGAGCTAATAAGTGACTTTAGCAAGACTGCAGGATACGAGATCAATATACTACATTTAACTGTATTTCTAGATACTAGCAATGATCCACAGAAAATTGAAATTTTAAAATACCATTCATAAGTGTCAAAAATATGAAAGTACACGCACAAGACCTGTACGCACAGTACAGGTCTCAGCAGTACAAAACTTTGCTGAGAGAAGTTAAAGATCTAAATAAATGGAGAGATACACATGTTCCCGGATCAAAAGACTCAATATTATTAGGACATCAATTCTCCCAAGATTGATATATAGATTCAATACAATCCCAGCAAGTTTTTTTTCCTTTTTTCTCCCTTCCTTTCTTTCTTCCTTCCTTCCTTCCTTCCTTCCTTTCTTTCTCTCTCTCCCTCTCTTCCTTCCTTCCTTCCTTTCTTTCTTTCCTTCTTTCTTTTCTCTTCCTTCCTTCCTTCCTTTCTTTCTCTCTCTCCCTCTCTTCCTTCCTTCCTTCCTTTCTTTCTTTCCTTCTTTCTTTTCTCTTCCTTCCTTCCTTCCTTTCTTTCTCTCTCTCCCTCTCTTCCTTCCTTCCTTCCTTCTTTTCTTTCTTTCCTTCTTTCTTTTTTCTCTCTCTCTTCCTTCCTTCCTTCTTTCCTTCCTCCCTCCATCCCTCCTTTCCTTCCTTCCTTTCTTTCTAGACTTGACAAGTAGATTCTAAAATTCATATGGAAATGCAAAGGGCCAAAACAACTTTGAAAACCAAGAACAAATTTGGAGGGCTTGCACTTACTGACGTCAAGACTTACTGTAAAGCTATAATAATTAGGATATTGTGGCATTGGTATCACGACAGCCAAATGGGGGGGGAGGAATTGGATGAAGGTTGTCAAAAGGCACAAGCTTTCAGTTATAAGATAAATAAGTACTAGGGATGTAACGTACAACATGATGACCATAGTTAACACTGCTGTATGATATACTTGAAAATTGTTAAGAGAGTAGATTCTTTTTTTTTAAATTTTATTTATTTATTTTTGGCTGCATTGTGTCTTCATTGCTGCGCAGGGGCTTTCTCTAGTTGCGGCGAGCAGGGGCTACTCTTCGTTGCGGTGTGCGGGCTTCTCATTGCGGTGGTTCCTCTTGTTGCAGAGCACAGGCTCTAGGCACGTGGGCTTCAGGAGTTGTAGAACGTGGGCTCAGTAGTTGTGGCTCGCGGGCTCTAGAGCTCAGGTTCAGGAGTTGTGGTGCCCGGGATTAGTTGCTCCGCGGCATGTGGGATCTTCCTGGACCAGGGCTCGAACGCGTGTCCCCTGCATTGGCAGGCGGACTCTCAACCACTGCGCCACCAGGGAAGCCCTATTTTCAGATTTATAGAAAATTTACAAAACAATCCCTATATCCCCTTCATTTAGATGTTCCTATGTTAACATTTTGCCACCTTTCCTTTATCATTCTCTGTCTCTTTCTTTTTCTTTCTCTATCTCCCTTTCTCTCTCTGTCTCCCTCTCTCTCTTCTTCCCTCCCTCTCAGTGTGTGTGTGTGTGTGTGTGTGTGTGTGTGTGTGTGCACATATTTATGTCGGGGTCCCCAACACCATCCCTAGCTTTGGTGATTCCATAGTCGGACTCACAGATTTCAGCATATAATTGAACTCATAGCTAAGATTTATTACAGTGAAAGGATAAATACATGATAGGATCAACAAGAAAAAGACGAAACAGGTGGAATCCAGAGAAATCCTTGCACAAGCTTCCTCCCGTGAGCAAAGGGAAAAGCACTTGGGACAGAGTCCAGAAGAAACCAGGCACAAGCTTCCAAGAGTCTTCTCCCAGTGAAGTCACACAGGACATATGTAATTCCTCCAGTATAGAGTTGGTATATCATGCGTGATGTGCTGTCTACCAAGGAAGCCATTAGAGACTCAGTGCCCGAGGTTTTCACTGGGGGCTGGTCACTAGTCACCCTCTACTTAGCATGTGCCCAATCTCCAGACTTCCTGAGGGAATGCAGGTGCTCAGCATAAATCACATTGTTTGTACAAACAGTTTGGCACAGTGAACCATTCTTATTATTTAGAAAAGGTTTTATATCACTGTAGGGAAGTGTTTACCCGCTAAGTTTCCAGATGCCAGTCAAGGGCCAACATTGCAATCAGGTCTTTCTAAGGATAGGCAGTCTCAGGCCTACTATGCTAACTCCTTCCTGTACAAAGACGTATAAGAGAAAGACATCCCCTCATATAATCACAGCATGATTATCAAAATCAGGAAATTAATACTGATACAGTCCTATTATCTATTTTACAGACATTATTTAAAGTTTTCCAATTGTCTCACTGACATCCTTTATAGTAAGATAGAAACCTTTATCCTGGTATAGGATTCAGTCCAGGATCACATGTTGCATTTAGTTGTCATGTTCCTTTGGTCTCCTTAAATCTGGATCACTTTCTCAGTTTTTCTTAGTCTTTGTAGGACCTTGATGTTTTTGAAGAGTACAAACCTGTTATTTTGTAGAATGTCCCTCGGTTGGGATTTGTCTCATATTTCTCATGATTAGATTGGGGTTATGAATTTGGGGCAGAAATACCACAGAACTGATGGTGTGTCTTTCATGGTGCATCATATCAGGAGTCACAAAACACCAGTTCGTCCCCATATTGGTGATGTTAATATTGTCCACTTGGTTAAGGTGGTGTCCACCAAGTTTCTCCACTGTAAAGTTACATTTTTTCTCATTATAATTACGAAGTAATTTGGGGGGAGATCCTTTGATACTATGTAAACATAGTGTTCCTCATCACACTTTTTCCCACTAGTTTTAGCACCCATGCTGATACTTGCCTGAAGCAATTATTACAGTGGTGGTTGCCAAAGACTGATTTTTCTAATTCCATCATTTCTTCTACATTTATTATTTGGTGTTCCTCTGTAAGGAAGAGTTTCCCCTGTGCTCCATGTATTTCTTTAGATCAGTTTGGAGTCATGGATTCTTTTTAAAGTCAATTTCATTCAATGGATGGTGAAACAAGATGCTCCAGGCTCATCTTGTACTTTCCCTGCCCCAGCCCTGGAACCAGACATTTCAACAAGGAGCTGTGGTTGTGGTTGCTCTTAGTGGAATGTGGTAGTGAGACAGGAAGGAAGGGGGCAGGGCACAACCTTTAAAAGAATGACATAGCCACTGAGGATAGGACATAAATTGGTTAGAACCGGTTAGGCCCAAGATGGCAGAAGATCCAACTTCCAGTAGACCTTGAGCCTCATTATATGCTCATTGTAATACATCAGCATACACTAACTGACAAACCCACCAGCGCCATAACAGTTCCAAGGCCAACCATAAAAGGTGAAAAAGTGGGCGGTGGCCCAATTCCTGGAAATCCCCATCCCCTTCACCAAAATAGCTGGAACAATCCTCCCACTTGTTAGCCAATGAAATTACCCAGCCCATAAAAACTAACCACCCCACGGGCTTCCCTGGTGGCACAGTGGATAAGAATCTGCCTGCCAATTCAGGGGACACGGATTCGAGCCCTGGTCCGGGAAGATCCCACATACCACAGAGTAACTAAGCCCCTGTGCCACAACTACTGAGCCTGTGCACCGCAACTACTGAAGCCCGTGGACCACAACTACTGAGTCCACGAGCCACAACTACTGAAGCCCGCGTGCCTAGAGCCCATGCTCTGCAAAAAGAGAAGCCACCGCAATGAGAAGCCTGTGCACTGCAACAAAGAGTAGCCCCTGCTCGCCGCAACTAGAGAAAGCCTGTGTGCAGCAATGAAGACCTAACGCAGCCAAAAATAAATAAATAAATTTATAAAAATATATATATATTAAAAAAAAAACTAACCACTCCATATTTCTGGGCTGCTCTCACTTTCCAAGACTACCCCATGCCCTGGGGCCACTCTTGCCTTCTGAGAAAGATCGCATTCTGTCTACGGAGTGTGTATCTCTCTAAATAAACCTGCTTTCACTTTACTACTGCTCACTCTTGAATTCTTTCCTGTGCAAATCCAAGGACCCTCACTTGGAGGCCTGTCCCACGGACTCACCTGAGACCTGGGACATGACCATCCTCTAGTGTCCCACTGTCCTGCCACATCAGCTAGACAAGAGAAACCAAATAGAGGCACATGAAATGGAAAAGAAGAAATAAACATACTTCTATTTTCAGGTGATATAATTTTGTACCTGGCAAACCTTAGAGAATCAATGATAAAACAAACTCTAATGATAAAAGTATTCAGGGGACCTCCTGGTGGTCCAGTGGGTAAGACTCCACACTCCCAATGCAGGGGGCCCGGGGTTCGATCCCTGGTCAGGGAACTAGATCCCGCATGCATGGCACAACTAAGAGTGTGCACGCCACAACTAAAAGCCCACATGCCGCAACTATGACCCAGCGCAGCCAAAATAAATAAATAAATATTTTTAAAAAAATTTTTTAAAGTATTCAGCAAAGTGGAATGATATAAAATTAACATACACAAATCCATGGCCTTCACATATACAAATAATAACCAGTTAGAGAAAACCCCATTTATAATAGCAGCAAAGAAGGTAATATACCTTAAGAAGGAACCTTAAGAAGGAACCTAACAAAAAATGTGAAAAAAAAAATCTATGTGAGGAAAACTTTAAAATTTGTCGAAATCCATAGATCCTTCCAATCCAAGAACATGGTATATCTCTCCATCTATTTGCATCTTTAATTTCTTTCATCAGTGTCTTATAATTTTCTGCATACAGGTCTTTTGTCTCCTTAGGTAGGTTTATTCCTAGATACTTTATTCTTTTTGTTGCAATGGTAAATGGGAGTGTTTTCTTAATTTCACTTTCAGATTTTTCATCATTAGTGTATAAGAATGCCAGAGATTTCTGTGCATTAATTTTGTATCCTGCTACTTTACCAAATTCATTGATTAGCTCTAGTAGTTTTCTGGTAGCATCTTTAGGATTCTCTATGTAGAGTATCATGTCATCTGAAAACAGTGACAGCTTTACTTCTTCTTTTCCAATTTGGATTCCCTTTATTTCTTTTTCTTCTCTGACTGCTGTGGCTAGAACTTCCAAAACTATGTTGAATAAGAGTGGTGAGAGTGGGCAACCTTGTCTTGTTCCTGATCTTTGTGAAAATGATTTCAGTTTTTCACCATGGAGGATGATTTTGGCTGTGGGTTTGTCATATATGGCCTTTATTATGTTTAGGAAAGTTCCCACTATGCCTACTTTCTGCAGGGTTTTTATCATAAATGGGTGTTGAATTTTGTCAAAAGCTGTTTTTGATGATCATATGGTTTTTCTCCTTCAATTTGTTAATATGGTGTATCACATTGATTGATTTGCGTATATTGAAGAATCCCTGCATCCCTGGGATAAATCTCACTTGATCATGGTGTATGACCCTTTTAATGTGCTGTTGGATTCTGTTTGCTAATATGTTGTTGAGGATTTGTGCATCTATGTTCATCAGTGATACTGGCCTGTAGTTTTCTTTCTTTGTGACATCTTTGTCTGGCTTTGGTATCAGGGTGATGGTGGCCTCATAGAATGAGTTTGGGAGTGTTCCTCCCTGTGCTATATTTTGGAAGAGTTTGAGAAGGATAGGTCTTAGCTCTTCTCTAAATGTTTGATAGAATTCACCTGTGAAGCCATCTTGGCTTTTGTTTGTTGGAAGATTTTTAATCACAGTTTCAACTTCAGCGCTTGTTGTGAAAATGACTCTACTACCCAAAGCAATCTACAGATTCAATGCAATCACTGTCAAACTACCACTGGCATTTTTCATAGAACTAGATCCAAAAATTTCACAATTTGTATGGAAACACAAAAGACCCCGAAGAGCCAAAGCAATCTTGAGAACGAAAATGGAGCTGGAGGAACCAGGCTCCCTGACTTCAGACTATACTACAAAGCTACAGTAATCAAGACAGTATGGTACTGGCACAAAAACAGAAAGATAGATCAATGGAACAGGATAGAAAGCCCAGAGATAAATCCACGCACATATGGTCACTTTATCTTTGAAAAAGGAGGCAAGAATATACAATGGAGAAAAGACAGCCTCTTTAAAAAGTGGTGCTGGGAAAACTGGACAGGTACATTTAACAGTATGAGATTAGATCACTCCCTAACACCATACACAAAAATAAGCTCAAAATGGATTAAAGACCTAAATGTAAGGCCAGAAACTATCAAACTCTTAGAGGAAAACATAGGCAGAACACTCTATGACATAAATCACAGCAAGATCCTTCTTGACCCATCTCCTAGAGTAATGGAGATAAAAACAAAAATAAACAAATGGGACCTAATGAAACTTCAAAGCTTTTGCACAGCAAAGGAAACCATAAACAAGACCAAAAGACAGCCCTCAGAATGGGAGAAAATATTTGCAAATGAATCAACTGACAAAGGATTAATCTCTAAAATTTACAGGCAGCTCATGCAGCTCAATAACAAAAAAATAAACAACCCAATCCAAAAATGGGCAGAAGACCTAAATAGACATTTCTCCAAAGAAGATATACAGACTGCCAACAAACACATGAAAGAATGCTCAACATCATTAATCATTAGAGAAATGCAAATCAAAACTACAATGAGATATCATCTCACACCAGTCAGAATGGCCATCATCAAAAAATCTAGAAACAATAAATGCTGGAGAGGGTGTGGAGAAAAGGGAACACTCTTGCACTGCTGGTGGGAATGTGAATTGGTACAGCCACTATGGAGAACAGTATGGAGGTTCCTTAAAAAACTACAAATAGAACTACCATATGACCCAGCAATCCCACTACTGGGCATATACCCTGAGAAAACCATAATTCAAAAAGAGTCATGTACCACAATGTTCATTGCAGCTCTAATTACAATAGGCAGGGCATGGAAGCAACCTAAGTGTCCATCGACAGATGAATGGGTAAAGAAGATGTGGCACATATATACAATGGAATATTACTCAGCCATAAAAAGAAACGAAATTGAGTTACTTGTAGTGAGGTGGATAGACCTAGAGTCTGTCATACAGAGTGAAGTCAGAAGGAGAAAAACAAATACCGTATTCTAACACATATATATGGAATCTAAGAAAAAAAAATGTCATGAAGAACCTAGGTGTAAGACGGGAATAAAGACACAGACCTACTAGAGCATGGACTTGAGGATATGGCGAGGGGGAAGGGTAAGCTGTGACAAAGTGAGAGAGTGGCATGGACATATATACACTACCAAACTTAAAATAGATAGCTAGTGGGAAGCAGCCGCATAGCACAGGGAGATCAGCTCGGTGCTTTGTGACCGCCTGGAGGGGTGGGATAGGGATGGTGGGAGGGAGGGAGACACAAGAGGGAAGAAATATGGGATATATGTTTATGTATAACTGATTCACTTTGTTATAAACCAGAAACTAACACACCATTGTAAAGCAATTATACTCCAATAAAGGTGTTAAAAAATTAAATAATAATAATAATAAATCCCATAGATCTTTACAGCACACACACACATACAAATGCATTTTAATGTTTGAAAAAATTTAAAAATCAACCAGGAGGTCAGGGAATCCCAGTATGGAATGGAGGCTGTGACAATATAATCTAACTTTATTCTAAACGTATGACATAATGTCGCTGAAGAGCATGGGGAGAAGGTATGCTGATCTTAGTAACCTTGGAAAATGGTATTTTGACTGGAAACTCCAAGGCTAAAGACAAAGGGAACCATAGAAAAGCACTTAACTCAACTTTGGTAAAGTTGTTTCCCACAGGAGTACAGGTTAACAATTCTGATATTGCTATACATATACACTGGGATCAAACAATTAAGTAAATGGGTGGTGGATGGCTGGAGCTGGGCTTCTCACTGTTGAAATGGAAGGCTACAGATGAGCAAGAAGGGGAGGCTAGAATGTATTACGCGGTACTGGAATATCAGTATGAATTTGTGTTTATCTTAAAATATATAGATGGGGGCTTCCCTAGTGGCACAGTGGTTAAGAATCTGACTGCCAATGCAAGGGACATGGATCCGAGCCCTGGCCCAGGAAGATCCCACATGCTGCGGAGCAGCTAAGCCCATGTGCCACAACTACTGAGCCTGGGCTCTAGAGCCTGCAGGCCACAACTACTGAGCCCACGTGTCACAACTACTGAAGTCTGCGTGCCTAGAGCCTGTGCTCCGCGACAAGAGAAGCCACCACAATAAGAAGCCCACGTGCCGCAACAAAGAGTAGCCCCTGCTCGCAGCAACTAGAGAAAGCCCGTGCGCAGCAATGAAGATCCAACCCAGCCAAAAATAAAAACAAACAAATACATAAATAAATTTATTAAAAATATATATAGAGAGAGATGAATAGATACAGAAATACTTACAGATATGTGTGTATACATGGGTTAGCACGCATACATCGATTTTCTAGCTCCTAGGATCATAAACATGGTCAAAAAACAACTGAAAAACTGGGACAATATATATGCAACATATATTGCAATGTAGTGCTAATATCTCCAATATACAAAGAACTCTTGAAAATTAAGGGGAAAAAAGTCCAAAAAGCCACTAGAAAAAATGGGCAAAAGATGTGGGCGATTCACAGATTAAAAAAGGATATTAAAATGGCCTTAACTTATATGAAAAGCGTAATTTTACTCATAATTAGAGAAAAACAAATTAAAACTACACCAAAAGAATGGATAAACAAATTGTGGTATATCCACAGTATGGAATTCTACTTATCAATAAAAAGGAAAAAATACTGGTACACACAACTTGGATGAGTCTCAGAAGCATTATGCTGAGTGAAAAATGCCAGACACAAAAGAGTATATATTGTCTAATTCCATTTGTATGAAACCCTACAAAAACACATATAATCTACAGTGACAGAAAGCCAATCAGTGGTTGCCTAAGATGGAGTGGAGAGTTGGGATGGGTCACTAAGGAACCTTTTTGGGGTAATGAAAATTTTCCATATACTGATTGTGTTGGTGGTTACATCTCTGTATGTGTTTGTCAAAACTCATTGAATTGTATCCTCAATATAGGTAGAGGGGTATACAGATAGAGAATATATCTCAATAAAGTTCATACGTTGAAAAAGGAAAAAAATAAGAGCCCTGGCTGAAACCATTTTCCCACAGCAGGCAGATCATTTGGTCTGATGAAAATGAGTGGGGAAAAAAAACTACAATGAGATACCATTTCTTTGTTCTGAGATTGGAGAAAATTTAAAAATACAACAACACAGGCTATTGGCTAGTCTGTGGGGAAACAGGCACTCAAACACGTCGATAGTGGGAATGAACTTGGAACAGCCCTTTTGGGAGGGAATTTGGGAGTATCAACTAAATCCAGATATTCACTTTTTGATGCAGCAATCCCAGTTCTATGAATTTACCCTGACGATACACCTCAGATAATAAAAAAAATACTTATATGTACAAGATTATTCTTTTTGGCATTGTTTATAATTGCAAAATATTGGAAACCACCTACATGGGCAAACATAGAAGAGTGGCTAAATTATGATACATCTACAAAATGGGGTACTATGTACCTGAGACCGAGAGAGAGAGAAAGAAGATATTATCAAATGAAAAATGCAAAGTGTAAAAGAATAGTTATAGGATGCTACCCTTAATGTAGGATAAATAAGATAATATACATGTATGTGTCAGGGCAGAAAAAATTTTCCTTCTACACTTCTATGTTCTTTGCTGGTTTAATAATTAAATTGACATAAGACAGATTAAGAGGAGAAAAACTAATTTCGTATGTACAGGATACCCATAAAAATATGAGACCCAAAGGTAGTTAGGCAATTGAAGCTTATATGCCATCCTGAGCTAAGGAATGGAATAGGGGCTTCAAAGGGGTTTCAAATGGGAAGAGGGCAATTCACAGGATGATAAGAAGAGCAGATGTTTGGTAGTCAAATGTTTGCCCTGCCATGTGGGTAAGTCTTTCAGATAAAAAGTTATCTCTGATATATCTCTCTTTCTGGGCCAGACCCCTATCTAAATTCTTCTAAGCAGTTAAAAGAGAGGTAAACGTTTTTCTTGAGTGTGCTGGGTCTTGATTGTTTTCAGCTTAGAATAAGCCACACGCCAAAGTGGAACATTTTGTAGGCATTTCTTCAAAGACATACAGATGGCCAACAGGTACATGAAAAGATGCTCAATATAGCTAATTATTAGAGAAATGCAAATCAAAGTGGCACGTTTTGGTGTGGCATTTCTGCTCCCATTCATATGTGTTCATTTGTGCGAAAAGAAACAGAAAAGATAAACCAGAAATTAAATAGATTAGTTACCTCAACAAGGGGGTGGAGGGGAGGGCAAAATGGAATTCAAAAGAAAACAAAGGAACCTAACAATATTTCAAATGAATCGTGCAGCCTCATGGGGGAGCGGTGGGAAGAGGGAGAACTAACCCAAGTAATTTTTTAAATTAATTAATTAATTAATTAATTTTATTTATTTACTTTTGGCTGCGTGGGGTCTTCATTGCTGCGCACAGGCTTTCTCTAGTTGCGGCGAGCGGGGGCTACTCTTCGTTGCGGTGCGCGGGCTTCTCATTGCAGTGGCTTCTCTTGTTGCGGAGCACAGGCTCTAGGCACGCAGGCTTAAGTAGTTGTGGCACTCAGGCTCAGTAGTTGTGGTTCTCGGGGTCTAGAGCTCAGGCTCAGTAGTTGCGGTGCACGGGCTTAGATGCTCCGTGGCATGTGGGATCTTCCCAGAGCAGGGGTCGAACCCATGTCCCCTGCATTGGCAGGCGGATTCTTAACCACTGCGACACCAGGGAAGTTCCCCAAGTAATTTTTGAGCACAGTATTTTGACTACCATCAGATTAAAAACAAAAAGGAACTGCATCAAATATTGAAGCTACAATAGGCTTGTTAAGCACAGTATTTTGACTACAGACCACCAGGAACCTGAAGACAAAAGAAGCTGTAAAAAAGTATTGACCTGTAGTTGGTAGATTTGTTTTTCACAGTCTTGTGGGTTAGCGATTCTGGAGTTAATGTGTATTATATGATTACACAAATAAGTAAATTTATTGTGGATATTGGGAGCTAGGTTTCTTTCTGTTGGAGAAGGGATTTACAAATATGAAAAGTGAGGAAACTAGAATGAATCTTGTGTTGTTGTGTTGAAATGGAAGGTATTAGTAGTGTACTTATGTTTTTAAAGTATATATACCTATAGCAAAATATATAAATATAGATGTGTGTTTACATGGATTAGACTATATACATGTATTTTCTAGCTCTGTACACTGAGAGGGCCTAGAAACAATTACACCCTAGTAGCAATGAATACTTTCTCAACTGGGGCTGAAAAGGAATAATGTTGAGTCTGGAGCATCTTGTAATGCCAGAAAGGAAGTGCATTAAAAAAAATGATGGGGGCATGTCAAAGGGACACAAAAGTCAACTTGAAGGAGCTCCCACTGGCCAAATCTGGGACAATTTGAGCGTCAAAGGAAATAATGATAGTGATTGATTATAATGTATTGAATAAAGTAAGAACACGAGTCTGTACAGATATAAACACATAAATGGGGAAGAAGAGAAAGCTCTTCCTTACAGTAGAAGAGTAACTAACAAGTATCAAAGGAATGTTGGTGTTAGAAAATAATTGATGGATGCTGAAGCCAATGGTTCAAAATTTTTATATTTAGAGACAGAGAGAGAGATAATGATAAAGCAAAGATGGCAAAATGTGAACAATTGATGAATCTGGCAAAAGGGTACAGGGAATTTCCTTGTACCATTCTTGTTTTTCTGTACGCTTAAAATGGCATCAAAATTAAGTTTCTCCCCCCTCCCCCCCAAAAAATAAAGAAAATAGGGTGTATCCTAGTAGAGATATGTTGCTGCTAAACATGCTTTATAATTTTTTTCTTTCCCACACAAAAACTACTGTTTGGGTGGCAGGGTTTGCAGACGTGGACAGTAAGCACAAGAGAGGCTTATAATGCATTTTAATACTTATTTGAATGTTCCCGGTGTTTCATCATCCTATTTTTGTTTTTTAAATGCAGCTTTCCCGTTTGAGTCACTGCCATTCTTTCCTCATAGGTATTTTAAATTTATTGGTGGCTAGGCCCTTTATCTAACAACAGCATCATGTTAAGAAAATCAGCGTCAAATCTTTAACAACAAAACAAAACAAAACAAAAAAACCGCAACGGTTTCACCAGAGGCGGAATTCCCTTTTGGGGTCACCCGGAGGAGGGCGGGAACAAGACGTGCGAAAGCTTCCGCTTTCTTTTCTACGGTAAGCCAACCATTCTCCTTAAAGGAGTACCACAGAAGCGTGATTTTCGGTCGGCAAACGCATCCCTAGCGACGAGTCCACCCATGACACAGGGATGCCATAGTGTCGCATCACAATGAGTAGTCTATGAGAGCTCAAAAGCCAGAAAAAATGACCTTGATTCTGGTAAAATATTACATTGCAATTCACCTAACCTGTCAGTTTCCTTCTCTTGTTTTCCAAAATGCTGAACTTCCGGAGTAGACTCCTCCCCCCCATTCCTGCCCAGTGGTTTGGTCCGACCTTAATACTACTGACAGGAGGGACAAACTGCGTCTGCGCAGAAAGCTCTTGGGGGGGTGGGGGGGGAGGAACATGGCGCAAGCTCTGTCTGAGGAGGAGTTTCAACGGATGCAGGTGCCGCTCGCCGGGGAAAAGACCACCGGGCTAGGCGACGAGAGGGCGGGGAAGAGAAAGATCGTCCCACCGGCTTTGAGCAGGGGTTGGTTGGGATGGACCTTGAGCCTAAGGGGTTGGTCTGGAGAAGGGAAACTGAGGCTCCGAGTGGTGAAACTACTGGATTCTGAATACAATTGGGTTCTGAGGGGATGGATTCTGTTAGCCTTGTGGGCGGAAGAGAGAGTTCTAGCGTGGGCGATACCTTACTCAGACTTGGAGGGGACGAGACCTTTGGGCCCGTGCGGGGGACACCTTGGGTGGGTGACGGTAATGCTGGGCTTTGAGGAAAGGAGATCCTGAGAGGGGGAAACCATTTTGCCTGGAGAGGAAGGAAGCGGGCGTTGGGCTGTTTGCTTCGTGGTGGGGGGAGCCCTGGAGAAGGCAATACCATTATCGGTGGGAGGTGGACGTTTTTGTGGGAGATACCACTATGTCAGGGGACTGGGGAAAGACCCCACATGTCATTGTTCCTGGGAGGTGGAGCTCCTGTGCGAGGGGTGGTAGCGGATCCCAAGAGAGGGCAGTACCATTGGATGATTACGGGTGATCCCATTAGATGTGGGGTGAAGAAGGCCCTGAATGGGTAATACGATTAATCCTTGTTGGAGAGAGGACCAGAGGAGGTGAAAGAGTGATACCTTGGACTGCGTGGAGGGGAAATCACCGGTCTGTGGAGAGGTACCCTGACTGAGTACTGTGGCCACTTGATTCTTTTTGGGGGGACTCTGAGATGGATGAAAGCCCAGAGTGGGCCCTTGTTGAGAGAATTCCTTACTGGGGAAGACCATTGGATTTTGTGTGGAGACTCTGAAAGGGGGAAACCCTGCGTAGGGTCCTGTGGGAGGACAGGAGGAACTCCGAGTGAGAGCAGGTAATCCATTCATCCTTGAATGAAGGAAACCAGTTGTCGCTATGTGAGGGACCCTGAGGGTGGAAGACTGAGATAATTGGACCAAAAAAGGGGAAGGCCCCTGTAACTTGTGCAAAGTATTCCATGTGAGTAAGAGTAATCCAATTGGCCCACCCAAGGCCTTGTGGGGGAAAACCCCTGAAGGGTATAGCGTCATCCCATTGGATTATGACTGGGGAGATCTTGAGGGGTATAGGGGATCCTTGAATGAGGAAGATTGATTCTATTGGTCATGAGTGAAGGGAAAACCACTGGGGTCTGATGGATAGAGACTGTAAGTGGGTGCCAGGGGTGTTCCAACTGGATCAGGACTGGGGGAGACAGATAACTGGGTCTGGGAGAGGACAGGGGCAGGAAAGATTCTGTAGAGGCCAAGCCCTCTCCCCTTTAGCAGACCACCCAGGGATGGAGGGTGGTGCCATGGGAGAGAGGGAAAGGTCCTGGTGGGGTAAGTGATGGTGGTCTGGGAAGAATTGGCCTCAGCACCTACAGGGCTGGAAGGTAGGGATATGCTGTTTGGAATGGCCCATACTTCACTTTCCCTCAATTCTTGAAAGGGCTCTGGACATATTTTGAGAGCCTTGGGGGTGGGGACCCTGGGCAGCCCCCTTTTACTCAGTGAAATTGGTCATAATACCAGGCTCTCTTCCCTTGGGAAAGAGGGAGGAAGGCAATCCCCTGCCCCCTACTCTGGCCAAGAGGATAGACAACAGCTCTGACAGAAGACAGAACAGTGTTTAGCATGTGATGAGGCCAGTCCAGATGAAGAGGCAGACTTTATCCTTTGGGCATGGAACACACATGAGCAAGAGACTGAGTGGGTCAGCACTCTGTCATGGCCTGAGGGCACAGTTGGATTGGAAGGGGAGAGATGGAGGCAGCAGGGAGACAGGTGAGGCTGACTGTGTTTATATAAGTAGAACTGGAGAAGGTGGGACAGGCTGAGTGGCTGGGCTCATTTGGGATGAAGCGGGCATGGGTCTTAGGAGTGACTAAAGAGGCGCATGGAGGGCAGCAGGGTCTGTAGGGCTCAGAGGATTGATTCTCTCCTCATGAGGGTAGGGGGCACATTCCTGCCAAGTCATTTCCTTCCCTGCTTCCCCCTAAGGCTCAGCTCCTAGAACTCCGGACAAACAACTACCAGCTTTCAGATGAACTACGCAAGAATGGTGTTGGTGAGCCAAGAGGGTCTCATTAGATGGGGGTGGCTTTGGAGGACAGAGGCCAAGGGGAAAAAAATCTCAGAGGCCTGGCAGGAGGACCTTTCAGCTCCTTACCACTGACTGAGGCTGAGACTCCCTGCTTTCCCCACACCAGAACTTACCAGTCTTCGACAGAAGGTCGCCTACCTGGATAAGGAGTTCAACAAAGCTCAGAAGGTACCTCCTTCCACCTACTCACCCACCCATGTGTTCCCTGTAGCCATCTGACTCATTCATCTGTCCAGTGAGCTCCTACAGTGAACCAGACCTAATGTTACATGCTGTCACTAGTCATTCAAAAATTTCTCATGGAAGTCTCCTTTGTTTGGTAATTTTATCTAGGTCTGCTTAATTTATTAATTAATTTTCATTTCCTCTTAATTCATTTTTAATTTCAATTACTCATTCTCATTCACTGATTTCTAACTAAATAATCAAATCTATCAGTAAATCTGCCTTGAACCTGCCTCCTGTCCCCCACTCATACTCCTGCCTTGTGCTCCTATTCCCCACCCCTGGCCTGGTCCTGTTGGTAAAGTGAAACTAAACCTACCTCTCAAATCCTTTGAAGATGAGATAGCATATAACCTATCATGGCCCCTCAAGGCATTCAAGGCCCTCCTTTGTCTCTTTCTTCACTGCTCTGTCCCCATGCATAGTACAATGTTATACGCAGTATGTTCTCCGTATATATTTGTTAGATGAAGGAACACAGAATGCAGAAAGTCTGGCAGTCAGAAAGCTAGCCTTCTCTTTGGTAGGGTACTGATTTCCCAAGCTGGCAATGCCCTCAGCTGCCCAGCAGGGGAACAGCAGTTTCCACGGTGCATGGGAGGGATCCACATAGATGTGTTTGGACAGATGGAACAGTGAAGCCATAATTTCTGAGTCCGGAGATCCAGCGTGTGAAAGGTTAAATACTAAGACCCATGAAAAGCCTCAAGAGCTTAGAGGAAAGGATGTAAGCAGGGTGCTCCTCATTCACCCACTCACTCCATCATTCCTGTGGGCTACAAATTGTGGTTAAAGACACCCCCATCCCTCACCCCCTGTTATCATTGTCCCCCCTTGACACTTGCCACAGTATCTCCATACCCTAGTGAGGGAGTCCATCTCTGGTCACCTTATCTCTCTTCTCACCTCTCTCACCTTTAGGCACTGAGCAAGAGCAAGAAAGCTCAGGTAAGGGGACCCCTGGTGGGTAAATGTGTCTGGGAGACTGTCTTAGAGGGGATATTTCTGTATGCTGGGATCTCCTGGTACTGGCCTTTCTTTCTCTGTGTGTGTGCTTGCATCTGTGACTACCTCCCTGCCATGTGTTTTTGTGTCTGTCTTTGTTCTCCTGTTTTGTCTCTCACTCTGCACCTCTCTCTGTATGTCTTTCCTTCTCCCTTTCTTTCTCTGTGTCCTCCTCTCTGAGTCTCTCTCTGTCTCTGTCTTTCTGTTCCTCTCGGATTCTTGTTTCTCTCCCCAACCTTCTCTTTTTCTTTCCCCCACCTGTTCCTATCTCTGCCATCGTTTCTCTCTTTTCTTCTTTCCCTTTCTTTCTCTCTCTTGACTCCTTGTTTCTCTCTCCCCTGTTCCTCTCTCCCCGTTCCTCTCTCTCCTGTTCATTTTTCTCTTCCTGATTCATTTCTTTCCCTGACCCCCTCTCTCTGTTCTCCCTCTGTTGATCTCTCTGTTCCTATCTCTCTGTCATCCTACCTTTTCTTTTTTTCTCTCTCCCCCATCCCATCCCTCTCTCCTTCCTTATCTAACCCCCTTTCCCCATCTTTCTCTGCTTCCTTTCTTCCCTATTTCTTTATACCCCTCTCTTTCCTCCCACTGTCTCCCCTCATCCCTTTCTCCTTCCGCATCTTCCCTTCTCTCTACCCCATGTCTCTCCCTCCCTCCTTATCTCCTCTTTTATCCCTCCTATGTCTGTCTTTCCCCCTGTATCTCCTGATTTCACCCATCTCATTCTCTGTACCCTATGTTCTCCCCCCAATGTCATTTTCTCCCTCTCTCTGTTTTTTTGCCCTACTTCCCCATCCTTTCTACCCCTGTTGGAGACCTGGCCCACATCTGCCACTGCAGGAAGTCGAGGGGCTGCTGAGTGAAAATGAGATGCTGCAGGCAAAGCTGCACAGCCAGGAGGAGGACTTCCGTTTGCAGAACAGCACGCTTATGGCCGAGTTCAGCAAGGTGCTGGTGCCCTGGATAGTTGAGGGGGGTCCAAGGGGTAGGGGCCACCTGGGCTAAAGCCGGAGGGCAGCTGAGGGTGGTTGGACAGAGGCTGGCCCTGGGTCACTGTCCATGGTGCTGAAACAGGGCCTCGATCTCTGCTGGGGGGCAGTGATTTGACAGATGGGACCACCCACTGTGCTGGGATTAGAAGGCTGCAAGCCATGAGGTCAGCTGGTTCCTGAGCAAGTCACTCCTTTCCTTTGAGCTTCAAGTCTCCTTGTGTATATTTTGGGGCTGATGCTATGGAGCCCCAGGTTGTTGGGAGGTCTTAGGTAAAATTCTTATGCTTAGTATGGGATGGAAAGATGTTCGAGCTGCTTCCCTTTTCTAAGTTTTTCATGTGTTGTAAGGGAAAAAGTCTCACAGCAACAAAAAAGGTATTTCCAAGGCTCTACCTGAGAATGTAGGGCTCAAAACCTTAAAAAAGAAAACAAACCAAAAACACAACCTTTGTGTAGGTACAATACCAGAGGCAATTTAGTAAGTAGTAGTTAAGATTCAGAGGCCTAGATTAAACTCTTGGCTCTGCCTTTTACTAACTGTATCCTTGAGCAAGTCACTTAAGCTTCCTGTTTCTTGGTTCCCAAATATTTAAAATGGAAAAGATGATAATGACATTACCTGCCTGGCAGGGCTTTTGTGAGGATTGAATGGGTTAATGTCTATAAACCACTTAGAACAGAGCCTTGCACATAGTATCAGCTATGTAGGTATTAGCTACTGATAGTATCCTTTTATTAATTCATTTTCCCTCTAAAATATTTCTTGACTATTTAAAAGTTTTATATTCATCCTGTGACCTTGCCCTGCCTCAGCCCTTGCCACCTCTATTCCCACAGTCTCCTCTCTGGTCTCCTCACTTCTAGCTTCTTTTACCAGACCAAGCCATAACGGTTGTCCTGACCCGCAGGTCAGGACACATTGCTTCTTTAGACACATTGCTTCTTTAGACAACACCTCCCAGTGGGTTCTCATCCCCGAAATTTCAGAACCCCTGGTGTTCACATAACAGCTGACCTCATCACCTCACTTCTCACTGCTTCCTGCCTCTGGCCTCAATGTTATCATGGTTCTTGCCGGACGAGGCAGGGGCAGTTATTCCTCTATAAACCCAGCTCATGTTTCTCAGCACCTGCCCTGGGCTAGGCACTGAGCCAGGTATAGAACCTCCTTCGCACTACCCCTCTTCCTCCTGGAAGCTAGAAATGCTCACAGGGAGACCTGGGTTCCAGGCCCGCCTTCACCACTTATTTGCCAAGATATTTCAGCTCAATTGTTCCTTCAGCAAATAGTTATTGAGCCCCCACTATGTGCTCTGTGTTCTGGAAATAGTTGTGAGCAGTACAAAATAGTCCTCCCTCTCGGGTAGCTTATATTCTGGGGGTGGGATGGGGAAAAAGATGATAACATAGTAAACAAATAATAATAATAGCACTGATAGCTGACAGTTACATAGTGTTTACTGTGTGCCAGGTCCTGTTTGATGTGCTTTACATTATTCACTTATTTAATTCTCACAGCAAACCGATGAGATATCATTACTATCCCTATTCGACAGATGGGGAAAACTGAGCCCCCTAGAGATGAAGTAATTTGTGCCAAGGTGAAATGGCAGAGTAGAAATTCACATCCAAGCAGTCTGGCTTCTGAATCTATGCTTATGACCTATGTTACAAAATAAAATTTAATTGTGAATCACAATTTATGATCCAAACATTTTCAGAGATTTAAAAAACTAAGAACATGTTAGGTCAATTTAATTGCAATTCGTGCTAGGTAAGAAAGAAGCAAACAGAATGCTGTGCTAGAGAGTATTGGAATTTCTGTGTTGGGGGATACTACTTGAAAGGTAACATTTGAGCAGAGCACTGAAGGATGCAAAAAAGTCAGTCATGTGAAGAACTGGATGAAAGGAATGGTGTTCTGGGTAGAAAATATCCCAGGCAATAAAATAAAAATTCTCTGTGGGCCTCAGTCTTCTCATCTGAAAATGGGGACAAAGGATCTTGTCAGGTCTGCTGTGTGAACTGTGTTTTCTTCAGGAGTTGAGCAGGGGGCTGGCTTAGTTTTATTTGCGTTGTACTCCTCTCCACGGGCTCTCCAAGGGCTAACGAGAGGGAGCCATGGGCAGTGCTAACCCTGGAAATGCTCTGAAAGCTGTCTGTGGTGCCTCGGCTCCCAGACGCAGACCCCTCCACAGAAGAAGGCTGGCAGTGGGGCTATCCATGATGCTGACATCTTGGACCAGCAACTTCCAGAGGAGCCTGAGGTCTTGGATTGCAACTTTGAGGTTGAAAGCGGGCAAGCAGAAAATTGTTCTCAGTATTCTCCATCTTCCATGTCTCTGTCACTTAACAGGTGTTTGAGTTTGAGGTTGTTTTAACATCTGTGCCTCAGTGTCCTTATCTGTGGGGATAATAAGTAATGAGAGCCTCTACATCACAGGGGCATTATGGCAATTAAATGAATTGTAAAGTACATGGGCCAAATGCTCTGTATATTTCAGCAAATATTGTTCTGATTCTTTGCTCTTCTGCTACCTCACTTGTCCCCTGCTCAGCTCTGTAGCCAGATGGAACAGCTGGAGCGGGAGAACCAGCAACTGAAGGATGGGGCTGCCAGGGCAGGGGCTACCCAAGCCGGGAGCCTTGTGGATGGGGAGCTGCTGAGACTGCAGGCAGAGAACACAGCCTTGCAGAAGAACGTGGCAGGTGCATGGAGACCCTCCTGGGGACATGGGGATCTTGGAGCTTGAGTAAGGTGTTGTCTTCCCTGGGGGAAGAAAAAGGCTTCAGAATCAGGCTTGGCCCTGCCATGAACCAGTGTATGATTTTGGACAAGCCATTTCACCTCTCTGAGCCAAAGCATCGTCATATACGAAGTGCATGTAGTGATGTCTACCACCTGGAAAATTGTAGTAGAGATAAGAGGTGATATATTTCTGAGCTTAGTTCAGCACCTGGTACCTAGCAAATGTTACTGATAAGCAGATTGAACATCAGAAAGGAGGTGTTTGCTAAATGGAGAAAGTGAATGAAGGAGTGTTAGGAAGATTCTGAGCCCAAGTTGTCAGTGGGGTCTGGGATGAAAGCTGAAAGAAAGTTTGATAAAGTGTGGGAGTGAGTGTCCTGATGTGTGGACTTGTGGAGAGCAGCTGGGCTTGTGGGGTGGTGGGTGGTAGTTTGGTGATCAGGAAGGAGACTTCGTAGAATGTGGCTGGGGATTAGAGGTTATAGGAGGGTTCAGCTGTAAATGGATGATGGTGGGCATCACCTTGGAGGGCTGTGGGTGGGGCTTGGGGATGGGGGTGGGGCTTGGGAAATTATCTTGGGCTGATTTGATGGTAGACAAGATTTCCGTGGTTGGTGGGGCTTAAAAGATTCGTGAGAGGTGGGGGCGAACCTTTGTTTTGTAGGCTTATGGCCACTGAGGCAGGGTTTCTGCTACCTAAGGGGTTGAAGGCCAGTTCTCCTATTTGAGGTGTGTCAGGGGTCTTCTGAGACAACCTCATCCATCATATGTCTCTGTTCTACCCACCAGCCCTGCAGGAGCGCTACGGGAAAGAGGCTGGGAGGTCCCCAGCTGCCAGTGAGGATCAAGGGGTTCCCTTGGGGGGCCCAGCTTCCCCTGTCCTGGCCCCCATGCCATTGGCAGAAGTGGAGCTGAAATGGGAAATGGAGAAGGAGGAAAAGAGACTGCTCTGGGAGCAACTGCAAGGCTTGGAGGTGAATCTGGGTCTGTTGGGGCTGGGGTGCCAGGAGGCAGGCAGATGCCCTAGCTCTGCCTGTGGTCCCACGGAGATATCTGTGACATCACCATCTTGTGGGCTGATGGATTAGGAAGGCAGGAGGGCAGGGAAAGGTACAGGCCTTACCTCCCCGCTTGCTGATAACAACTCCCTCCCTCATCCTTCCCAGCAGACCTTGAAGCAGGCTGAAACATCCAGGCTGCAGGAAGAACTTGCTAAGGTGGGGCTGCCCAGCTTTCCCTGGACTTTGCCCCACCCACTCCCCACCTGCCATGCTTCCCCTGGTATGGTAGAGGGGCAGAGTATCTCTTCAAAGCCTCAGTTTTGTCATCTGTGAAATGGAGAGACTCACATTTATGTCTCAGATTTGCTTTCAATATGAAATGGGCTAATGTGGTCCTTCTATGTCTTGTGCATGGCAGGCCCCATCCCATCCTTCTGGATCCTCCGATCTCTGCTTTTTCATTCATCTATCCATCCATCCATCCGTCCATCCATCCAAGCAGTTATAGACTGCTGGCTCTTATCTTAGGAACTTGAGACCCAGTGGTGAGGCAGCCAATCATGATCCTGTTTTCCAGGCCTCCCAGCCTAGCTATTCTATGACATGGCCATCGGTCGATAGGTCGGAGGCATAAATGTTGGGCTTTGGAGCCTGAGGAGCTGGGTAGAGGTCATGTTTTTGCTGCCGACCAGCTGCGCAACCAAATTATTTAACCCTTCTGAGACTCAGTTTCCTATTTGTAAAGCCAGTGGTGCTCACTTCTCAGGACTGTTTTGAGGATTCCATGAGGTAACAAAAATAAATTCCAGTTTCTATAAAGGACTTAGTAGGAAGTATCTGTAAACATGAAGTTAATTTTTGTCTTTATTAATATTATTCTCATTCTTATCACTTGTCTGTACCCTCCTCCCCCACTCCAGCTCGCCGAGAAACTGAAAAAGAAACAAGAAAGGTAAATTTCTTTCTTCCAGAGCTGGGGGGAAGGGGTTTGCGGGGACTAAGGAGGGGATTGACTTGTGGAATGGACCCATATATGTCTGTCTTTCTGTGCCCAGTTTTTGCCGTCTGCAGACAGAAAAGGAGACGCTATTCAATGACAGCCGGTAACTACCAGGGTTGGGGATATTGGTGGACAATGGGGCAGTGCCCAGCAGGATTAACTGAAGATCACAGGGACAGAGCTGGCAGACTGGGCCTCAGTCTGTGGTCAATGTGCCCCTCCCTCCCACCAATCACCCCCAGGAACAAGATTGAGGAGTTACAACAGCGGAAGGAAGCTGATCTCAAAGCCCAGTTGGCTCGAACTCAGAAGTTGCAGCAGGAACTTGAGGCTGCCAATCAGGTAAGGGGTTGGGTTCTGAGATCACTGGGATAGGGACAGGGCTGGGAGTCCGGGGAGCTCTGAGGTCTACGGAGGCTAGTTGGGGAGTCTGATATTTCCTGTGTTGGAAATATAGGGACTGGATGGGTCCTGGGCCCCCTAGGAGCTAGGAAAATGGGAACTAGGGAACCCCAAGAGCCATAGGAGTTGGGCTAGGAATCGGCATGAATTAAAGATCTCAGCGGGGCTGAGGACTAGGGGCCTATGTGCCACAGGTTTGGATGAATCTGAAACTCCAGGGGATTAGAGACAGGAATCTGGAGAAATCTGTGGTCACTGGATTGGGACCAGGAGTTTGGAGTGAGTCTGAACTCCCTGGAGGTTGGGTAACTTTGAGACCTATGGGGGCTGGGTGGATATAAGACTTTCAAGGGTAAGACAGTTGGGCCTGGAGTCTGAGTGCATTTGAGACCCTCAGAGCTTGGGGGCTGGTTTGGGTCTTAAGACACCTAGGAAGTTGGATCATGTGAGTTGGTGGTCCCTGGGGGCTGTGAATAAAAAACTGGTGAGTCTGAGACATCCAGCGACTGGAGCAAAAGTCTAGGTAGGTCTGAGGCTCCTAAGGGTTGGCGGCTGGGTGACTTTAAAGCCTCCAGCCTTCCCCTTAGAGTGAGTGAGTCTCAGGTCCCTTGGTTTGGGGGATATGATGGCTTGTGGGTCTAACTAAAGGCCCTAGGAGCTGGGGACAGAAGTCTGGGTAAAGCTGGGTGTGAAGATCCCCAGAGACTGGGGACAGGAGCGGCGGGTGTGGTATCAGTGTGAGACCTCACCAGGAGCTGGAAACTACACAGTTGTATCAGTTTGAAATCTATAGGATCTGGGGTGGTGAGTTTGGGTGGGTCTGAGACTCTTGGGAACTAGAGACATGGGGGTTGCCTATGTCTAAAACCCCTGGGGGTTGGGGTCAGGAATCTGGGTGAAGCTGTAGTCCCTGGGGGTTGAGTGTGTCTGAGAATCCTGAGGCCTCTGAGTTGGAATCTGGCTGAGTGTGAGACCATCTTATGGATGGGGGCTGAGTGAATTTGAAATCCCCAGGAGCCTAGGTGGTTTCTGAAGTGCTTAGAACTGGGATACAGGGGTGTGTGAGGCCCCTGGGGATAATGACCAAGAGTCTGGGTGAGCCTGAGATCTCTGATGGCTGGGTAGTGCAAGGCCCTCAAGTACTTAGGCAGCATGCTGCCAGGTGGTCAGAGAGGGAGTCTGTGTGGTCATATGTACCCCAGGGGAGGCTGAGGTCTGGAATGGGCTCCCCTGACGTGGTCCCCACAGAGCTTGGCAGAGCTGAGAGATCAGCGCCAGGGGGAGCTCCTGGAGCATGCGGCAGCTCTGCGAGCCCTACAAGATCAGGTACATTGTACTGAGCGGGCTCAGGGAGGTGGGGGTGAGGGTGGGGGCAGCCTCAGTGGGTATTGTACAGGCAGGCAAGGCCCCAGGGTCCTGCTTCCCCTGGTCGTCGTTCTCGTGGGTGTGTGTATGTGTGTCCTTTCTTTCTTGGCTGCGGGTAGGTCCTGTCCTCCTGTTCTGGACCCACTCTCACTCGTTGTGGGGGTGGGGCCAGGTGTCCATCCAGAGTGCGGATGCGCAGGAACAAGTGGAAGGACTTTTGGCTGAGAACAATGCTTTGAGGACTAGCCTGGCTGCCCTGGAGCAGGTACAGGACACGTGGGAGCCTGCGCCGATCCCTCCCCAGCTCCCCGTCTCCCTCTGCTTTTGATCCACATTGGGGCAACGTTGTCTGGACCTCGTGCTGTTCTCCTGCCTCTGTTTCTGTTTCATTCTCAGCTTCTCCTTCCAGTTGGCTCCCACCCCTCTTCTCTCTGGTCATCCATCCCTGCTTTTTTTGCATTCTAGTTTCTCTCCAGAAAAGTGCAAGTAGTGTACTAATCTTAAGTGTACACTCAGTGAATTATCCCTGTCTGTATATT
Organism: Lipotes vexillifer; assembly: GCF_000442215.2. Lineage (NCBI taxonomy): Eukaryota > Metazoa > Chordata > Mammalia > Artiodactyla > Lipotidae > Lipotes > Lipotes vexillifer. The sequence continues at coordinate 1,848,671 of NW_006777287.1, read as the reverse complement.
TATCTGTCTCCATGTAGCCACCACCCAGATGAAGATATAGAGCATTTTCAGCACCCCAGAAGGTCCCTTTTACCCCTTCTCAATCAATACTTCCCCAGAAGTAACCACTTCTCTGACCTTTAGCAACATAGATTAGTTTCGCTTGCTTTTCAACTTCATGTAAATGGAATCAGACACCCAATCTATGTCTGGCTTCTTTTCTGAAGCGTTATATCTGTGAGGTTTATCCATATGTAGCACTGATCTGTTCTACTTTCTCTGTGTACTATTTCATTGTATGAATATACCACACTTACCAATCCCCTGTTGATCTCTTTCTCTCACTGCTTTTCTCTTTGAAATACTCTCTCTCTACTCCTGGCTCTCCTTTCACCTCTCTCCCTGTCTCCTTGGAACACCCCGTGACTGGCCCCTGGGGCCCCTTTCACTCCACTTTCCATCACCACCACTCTCTCCAGATCCAAACAGCAAAGACCCAAGAACTGAATATGCTCCGGGAACAGACCGCTGGGCTGACAGCTGAGTTGCAGCAGCGGCAGACTGAGTATGAGGACCTCGTGGGACAGAAAGATGACCTCAACTCCCAGCTCCAGGTGACGCCTCTGGCTTTGACCTGTCTCCTCCTAGTTCCCTAGTCCTGGCTCAGCGGAGTTTCCCGTGAGGTGCTGTGGGAAGACCATGGAGTCAGGTGGACCTGGGTTCCAGTCTGACTCCCGAACTTATTAGCACCTGTGTGTCCTAGACCAAGTCATTTCACTTGAGACTGAGCCTCTTTAGTTAGTTAGGATAGCCATTCTGATTCCACAATAGAAACCGGAATAATAGTGGGAGAATGAATGCTGGGGAGCAGCTAGCAGCCTCTGCCATGTTTCTCATCTAGAAACAGAACATCACCCACTTTACCAGGGTTAAGGGAGATGTTCTACCAGAAATGTCCTGGGTGAGCAGCACCTCCTGGGGGCTGTTTATCAAACTCACCCTTTTTGTTCCCACATTAGGAGTCATTGCGAGCCAATAGTCGTCTGCTGGAACAACTTCAGGAACTCGGGCAGGAGAAGGAGCAATTGACCCAGGAACTACAGGAGGCTCGTAAGGTGGGAAACACCACAGGGGGAGGCCCAGTCTGCAGGGGGACAGGTGATGTGGGCAAGCCCACGGGAATGGGAGTGCACAGAAAGTGACCAGTTCCATGAGGACAGGTGAGTGACTTAGCCATTCAGTCAGGATGGGGAGGAGGTGGACTTCGGCTTGTTCCTTGAGCCTTGTTTGGCGTCGGGGGAGGAGGTTGACTGACCTCCTCCTGCCCCCCTCTCCTGGGTGCCAGAGTGCTGAGAAGCGGAAGGCCATGCTGGATGAGCTAGCCATGGAGACACTGCAGGAGAAGTCCCAGCACAAGGAGGAGCTGGGAGCAGTCCGACTACGGCACGAGAAGGAGGTGCTGGGGGTGCGCGCCCGCTACGAGCGTGAGCTCCGTGAGCTACATGAAGACAAGAAGCGGCAGGAGGAGGAGCTGCGCGGGCAGATACGCGAGGAGAAGGTGGGTGGGCAGATGATAATGCCTCTCTGCGTCTAAAACCTGGGGAGCGTAGCCTTGCTGATGGGCCAGGGAATGGCGTGAGTGAGGCGCCCGCTCTTC
>NW_006777287.1:1841942-1847025 GCF_000442215.2 Lipotes vexillifer | reverse complement strand
TCTTCCACCTGGCCCTTGCTGCTCTGCCCTCTTGCAGGCCCGATCGCGGGAGCTGGAGACTCTCCAGCAGACAGTGGAAGAACTTCAAGCTCAGGTACACTCCATGGATGGAGCCAAGGGCTGGTTTGAACGGCGCTTGAAGGAGGCTGAGGTGAGTTGGTGCAGAGGCTGGTTGGGGGGTATGCATGTCAAAGCAGGGGACTGGAAGTGGTCAGGCCCTGGAACTTTCTGAGGCTCTGGACTTGGGCATCCCCACAGCGCCCCCTGGCTCAACAGCAGCCCTCTGGAGGGGATCAGGCCATGGCCATCAATCAGTAGGGCAGAATGTCAGATGTGCAAATTTGAAAAGGCACCTCTTCCTTCTGACATTGTACTTCTGTCAGAAGATTATTATAATATAATAATTCTAATTTTGATGTAACCAGAACTTTTACTACTATTTTCTGGAAAACTCATGGTAATACATAAGAGGCAGTGTCACGTAGCAGTGAAGAGCACACATGCTGGAGCCAGTTGTTTGCCTGGGTTTGAATCCTGTCTGGGCTGCTTTCTAGCCCAGACAGGGCAAGTAAATAACTTGCCTTGAGAAAGTTATTTGCTTCTCTGTGGCCCGTTTTCGACATCCGTAAGAAAAGGGATAACAATAATACCAGCTGTCTAGGTGTTATGGGAGGGTTATATAAACTGAGTTAATATATATAAAATCCCTACAACATTCCTGGTGTGCAGTAAGTGCTACGCTATGTTTTATTAAGTAAAGTAAGATGTAAATGCAGATGTTGGGCTTCAGTGTGAATGGCGCAGCCCTCAACGTGACACTCTGTTTCTTCTCTGCATACGCAGGGGCCCTGCTGCAATCCCTCACACCGCTCACTGGGTGTGATGTCCTCTGGGGGGTGTGACGTCCTCTGGGGGGGCCGTGGCCAGACCTGGGACTTGTCTTGTAGGAATCTCTGCAGCAGCAGCAGCAGGAACAAGAGGAAGCCCTCAAGCAGTGTCGGGAGCAGCACGCTGGCGAGCTGAAGGTGCCCATTGCATGATGGCATTCCTCTCTGGTGGGAGGACTGAGGTTTCCCAAGCTGCAGCCTGAGCTGCCCTCTGCTTTGCAGAGCAAGGAAGAGGAGCTGCAGGGTGTGCGGGATCAGCTTCAACAGGCCCAGGAGGAGCGGGACTGCCACCTGAAGACCATCAGCAGCCTGAAGCAGGTCACCCACTGGTCCCTCCTGGTCCCTCGACGCACCCCGGGCCTCAGCATGCAGTAATGAGGCAGGGAGGGAACACACTGCATGCAGCCATTCTGGCACCCACCAGCTGTGCTTTCTCTATCCCACAGGAGGTGAAGGACACGGTAGATGGGCAGCGAATCCTGGAGAAGAAGGGCAGTGCTGCGGTACGATGGGGAAAGGTGTCCAAGCATGGCCCACTCCTGCCCTGCGGCCACCCCCACCTATGGGCCCACCGGGCCTCAGCCCCTATCTTTCTGCCGTTCCCCACAGCTCAAGGACCTCAAACGGCAGCTGCACCTGGAGCGGAAACGGGCGGATAAACTGCAGGAGCGGTTGCAGGACATCCTCACCAATAGCAAGAGCCGCTCAGGTGAGGGGCCCGGATGGCAGGGGAGGCTGAAGTGTGGGGAGGCAGAGCTTGGGTCTGAAGGCTGGGGCTGCTTCCTATACTTCACTCTGCAGGTCTCTCCTGTGTCTTCTGTCCCTCTTGCACTTTGTCTGTCTTTTACCCTTTCTCTGCGTCTGTCCCGCCTCTGTTTCTTTCTTTCTTTCTTCCTTTTTTTTAAATATATTTATTTATTTATTTATTTTTGGCTGCGTTGGGTCTTTGTTGCTGCATGTGGGCTTTCTCTAGTTGTGGCGAGCAGCGGCTACTCTTTGTTGCGGTCCATGGGCTTCTCATTGCAGTGGCTTCTCTTGTAGCGGAGCACGGGCTCTAGGCACGCGGGCTTCAGTACTTGTGGCATGTGGGCTCAGTAGTTGTGGTACATGGGCTTAGTTGCCCCGCGGCATGTGGGATCTTCCCAGACCAGGGCTCGAACCCGTGTCCCCTGCATTGGCAGGCGGATTCTTAACCACTGTGCCACCAGGGAAGTCCCTCCTTCCTCTATCTCTCTCTGCATTATCTCTCTGTGTGTCGCTCTCTCCTTTTTGCTGTGTCTCTTCTCTGTTTCTGTCTCTCTCTGCCTCCTCATGTCATCTCTGTATCTGCCTTTCTCTCCTGGCTTTCTCTTTCTAGTTCTCTCCTTTTCTCCTCCTGCCTTTTTCTTCTCTCTGTTCCTTTATCTCTGTCTTTCTTCTCTCTTGTCTGTGTCTCTGTTTGTCTCCCCACTATCCCTCATACACTCCCACACTTCACCCAGAGTCTCTAAGTCTCTTGTATCCATTCTCTCATTCTATAAATATGGACTGAGCCCTCTCGCTCACATCCAGGGTCCCTGGTAGGCGGCCCCCCCAAGTCTCAGTCCCCTAGGAGCTCCCTGTTGAGCTAGGGAGACAGACTTACAATCAGGCAGCAACACTACCGTGTGATCATTATGCAGCTAAAATCCATGTTATTTTTGCCACTTAAGGCAGAAGACACAACAGAAAAATTTGAGTTGCCTTGGACTTTTTTTTAGAACGAAATGGCCTTTAAATATGTTTAAATAAATAAGATGCAGTGATGGCTCTGGTGCATCTCCCATATCACAAGCGAGAGAAAACGTGCTCCCTGTCCCTCCACAGCCATCCTGCTCTTGCTAGAGATCCTTGGCTTGTGGTGTCAGCCCCCCTCCCTGACACCCAGAAGCAGCTGCAAGAACAGAGACACAAGCTTAATGGCTGTGTTTCAAGTGACATGGCAAAAACGGGTGTATCTCTTACCAGATCAATGTCTCGCTGAGGCCCTCGGTCTCCTGAAGTTACCTCTCTTTATAAGGGAGTACTTTTATTTCTGTTCTGTTACAGATTGGTGTACAGATCAACAAACAGATTCAAATTGTGTGCCATACATTCTATCCGTCCATTAGGTGAAATTCAGATTTAGGTGCATGGCTACAAGTCTGCTGCCATCTTTTCTCTCTCTGTCTCTGCTCTGACTAGTGTCCTTAGCCAGGGTCTCTGCCTCTATCATCAGCTCTGGCTTGCTGTCTCTCTGGGGTTTTCTCTCTGCACATAGGGGTGCCCCTCTGCCCTCTTCAGCTGTCTTTACCCTGAGTCTGAGTGCATTCACCACTTTATGCCCATGTGTGTCCACATCACCATCTTTCTCCCCATCTTCACCTTTGTTTCACTTCTGGTGTGTGTTTGCCTAGAGAGGCAGCTCCTTTTTCAGTTTCTGCCTTTGCCTGCCCTACTGTCGGCTTCCACTGTTACCCATGCCTGAGTGTCTCTTTGCCTCTCTCCATCTTTGTCAAATCTCTTTCTGCCTCTTCTTGCCATTCGGTGCCCTGGGACCCTGGGGGATTGTGGCTCAGATTTCTCTTCCCTCTCTGCCCAGGGCTCGAGGAGCTGGTTCTATCAGAAATGAATTCACCAAGCCGGACCCAGACTGGGGACAGCAGTAGCATCTCCTCCTTCAGCTACCGCGAGATCTTGCGGGAGAAGGAGAGCTCGACTGTTCCAGCCAGGGTAAGGGACAGGGAAGAACCTACAGCCCCAGCTTCTACCCAAATTCTGGGCCCTCCTTTATCCCTCCCCTGCAGCCATCTTCTACTTTGGGCCCAGCACACACATTTTCTTGTCAGCTTTTCCTCAAGCTCACCAACTTGGATTCAGATTGCTAAATGGGGGATGGACAAATTATTCTCTCTGACCCTCTGTTTCATCATCTTTGGGCTAATTCCACCTTTCCTGGTGCTATAAAATATGTGGCTCATAGTAGGTGCATTATCCATGTGGGAGATCCTTTTTTCCAACTCATAATTATCTCTTATTATTATTGTTGTCTGTGTCAGCTTCCTTGCCAGACACTTTTATTTGGAAACAACCTTTTTATCATTCTGTAAGTATTATGTATACATTGTAGAAAAGTTTAAAAAACACAAGCAAAGATTTTTTTTAAAAATCCAAAGAAATCACATCTTCACCATATAGAGATCACCACTATAAATCCTTAGTTCATACTGTTCTAGACCTCTCTCTCTCTTTTTTTTAAAACCTAAATAAGATTACAAGTAACCTGTTGATCTCTACCCTCCCAATTTGGTAAATTTTCGTCTTTTTGAATACTTTGACCTTAGTCAGATTTCTCTAGTTGGTCCCAAAATGTGCTTTATTGCTGGTTTTATGAAAACTAGCATTCAATTTCAGAGCACATTTGCTGCATCTGGTTGCTTTATGTGCCTTAAGTCTCTTGAATCTAGTGTGATCCCTTTTTTTCATGACATCAACCTGTAGAAGAGACCAGCCCAGTTGACCTATAGAAAATGTCCCACCTTTGGGATTTTCCTGCTGGCTTCCTAGTGGTATCATTCAGCTCATTTCTCTCCCCTAGTTTTCCTGTCAACTGGAAGTGAGAGCTCATTTGTTATAGGCTCTCCCTTCATGGTCTCAATAAGGCTATGGTGTGGTGGTTCCTGTCCCCCTTTAAAAGGCAAAGGGGGATCCAGAGTCTCTGAGGGTGCCGAGACTTGTCTGCAGTTTGTCTGCAGCCCCAGTTGCAAAGCCCACCCTGGCTTGGTTCTCCTTCTCAGCCCCTGATCCTATCTGGGGTGTCGGCACTGAGCCTGGGATGGCCTCTCTGCCTTCTTCCCCGCAGTCCTTATCCAGCAGCCCTCAGGCCCAGCCCCCGCGGCCAGCAGAGCTGTCAGATGAGGAAGTGGCTGAGCTCTTTCAGCGCCTGGCAGAGACGCAGCAGGAGAAGTGGATGCTGGAAGAGAAGGTGCTGTCTGCCTGCTCATTCCCTCTTGGCCTGCCCTTGGGGAGGAGGCCGGGGTGGCAGGAGTGGGGGGTGGGGGTGGGGCGATATCTGGCCAGGCCACTCCTCATGGGTGAACATGCACAGTTGAGGGCCTGAGGTGGGCTGGGCCACCCTGCAGGTGAAGCACCTGGAGGTGAGCAGTGCGTCCATGGCAGAGGACCTCTGCCGGAAGAGC
>NW_006777287.1:1825482-1841928 GCF_000442215.2 Lipotes vexillifer | reverse complement strand
GAGCGCCATCATCGAGACCTATGTCATGGACAGCCGGATTGGTCAGTGCCCCTCCCCAGCCCTCACCCCTCGTCCAGCCCCTCACCTACCCCCTCCTTCCCCACTGTCCAGAGCTGCGGCTTCTTTCCTCTCCTTACGGAACTCACCAAAGTTACTGCCGAGAGCACAGGTGCTAGAGGGAAGAGCCAGGCAGGCCAGGACCTGTGTGTCTTGCTCTGTATTCCATCTCTTGTCTCGGCTCCTCCCTCCTGTCTGAGTCTCTGTTGTCTCTCCACTCTCCTTTCTCTAGTGTCTCTCCGTCATTCCCATTGTCCTTTCTCCTCCCTGTGTCTCTTCCTCTGCTTTCTCTCCCTTCTCTTCTTTCTGCCCCATCCCCCCTTCAACTTGTCTCACTGTTCCTACTGCCTGTCTAAATGGTTCCACCTCTGGAAATTTTCATTTTCTGGATGCATATCCCTTTTAGGGTCCTTCTCTCTGCTCTTCCTCCCCTTTCCTCCTTTTTCCTCTTCCTTCCTCCATCCCCCATTTTTATTTTTGTTCCCTTCTTTCAGATCTTCTCCTCTCCCTGTTTTTTCCTTATTAATCAGAATAATACCAGTTGATGCTTGCTGAGAGCTGACTGTGTGCTCTGTGCTTTGCATACAGTCATATATGTTTTTCCAGCTCCATGAGTTAGTTCCTAACCCCATTTCTCAGGGCCGCACAGCTAGTAAGTGAAGCCAGGTCTCACATGGCAAAGCCTCTGCTTCCTCCATTAGATGGCTTCTCCCCCCATTTTTCTCTCCCACTCTCTGTTTCCCTCTTTCCTGCTCTGTCTCTGTCTCTCCTTCGGCTCGACCGAGGGGGTGATTCTCAGCCTGGGCCCTTGCAGATGTGTCTGTGGCAGCAGGCCACACAGACCGTAGTGGGCTGGGCAGCGTCCTGAGAGACCTAGTGAAGCCAGGCGACGAGAACCTTCGGGAGATGAACAAGAAGTTACAGAACATGCTGGAGGAACAGCTCACCAAGAATATGCACTTGCACAAGGCAAGTGTGGCCTACCAGTCTACCCCTTTGTCTCTCTAGCCACATAGCCCCTGGGTCATCTGTCAGTCCCCTCTCCACACACCTCATTCACCAAGCACTCCTTCCCCCTCATCTTCCCATCCTCCAGTCAACCTACTCACTATCAGTTTAGTCTTTCACTCTTCCCTCTGTCCTTGCACCCACCCACTCATCCATTCATACACACATTCAGCCACTCTCCCATCAACCCACCTGCTACTTGTCCATCTGCCCATGCCTTTGCATCCATCACCTTTTTTTTTTTTTTTTTAATATTTGGCTGCACCGGGTCTTTGCGGCACGTGGGATCTTTAGTTGCAGCATGCAGGATCTAGTTCCCTGACCAGGGATCGAACCCGGGCCCCATTCATTGGGAGCGTGGAGTCTTAACCACTGGACCACCAGGGAAGTCCCCTGCACCCATTTCCTGATGCATCACTTTCTCTTACCTACTCATCAGTCACCCCTTGTCTTACCTTTTACCCACGCGCCCAGCGACCTGCTTGCCTACCTGTTGTCCTCCATCTGTCCTCTGAACAGTTCATTTTTCCACCTATTTGCCTACCATGGATCTCCCATGCATCCACCCACGTGTCCACGCACCCATCCTGCCACCCAAGTATTTCCCCATCTCTGGGGGAAGTCAGAAAGGATGCAAGTCCGGCCCCTGCCTCTGAGAAGCAAGCTCACCATTTAGAGACAAGAAGGTGGCAGGGGTAGGGGTCATGTCCTCCAGCCTCACCACACAGAGCAGATGATCCACTCCCATGTCCATATCCCTAGCTCCAGGCACTCCTCACCCCCTCACACACACCACACACACCCTTTCCGAGCCCAGCCCACTACTGGGAGCTCTCGGAGCTGCTCCAAATACCTTCCTGTCTCAGGCTAGACATAGCTGGGCATTGATGGGATGAGAAGGATGACACCCAGTCTTGATGAGGGTGCCATCGCCTGCCACCTTCTCTGACTCCTGATGGCTCATTTGTTTCTTAGGACATGGAAGTTCTGTCCCAGGAAATTGTGCGGCTCAGCAAGGAGTGCGTGGGGTCCCCGGACCCAGACCTAGAGCCGGGAGAAGCCAGCTAAAGACCTGCAGGCTGCACCCACTCCCTCCCTTCCCCACCCGCCATTCCCTTGGGCTGTGGTGGGAAAATGGGGGCCAGCGCCAAAATCAGATAGGTTGGGAGACTGGACATTAAAGGGGTTGGAGGCCTGATGGCTGGCGTTAGTGACCCTGTCTTAGGGCCGAGGCCCCTGGGGAGTGGGGAATCCTGAGGGGAGGGACAGGGATTCTCCTCCTTCTTGGCCCTGGCTCCCAGGGGCCTTTGCCTTCATCTCTGCATGAGCTCTCCCTCCCAGAGACCAACTCTTTTTTTATTTTATTTTATTTTTTAATTTATGTCTGGAAGCCTGGCTACTCTGCATTTGGGATTGGGGATGCTGGGTGGGGCACAGTCCATGTTCAGCGTTCTAGCAACATGTGTGTGTGTGTGTAAAAGCTGTGCAGCCAAAATACCATCTGGCCAGACTGGCCCACCCACTGACTGTCTGCTCTGATTCTTTCCAACCATGAGGGATGTGCTGGGGGTGGGGAGGTTATACCATTGGAACTGGGAGGGTGGTCTCTGGCTGCAACTTAATCTCCTTCCCCCACCCTCACCCAGCCTGTCTCCGGTTACTGTTGACCAGCCTATCAAACTGAATGGAGCAGAAATATCTGCAGATATGTATGTGGGTGAATGTGTATGGGGTGTGGGTATGGATGAGTAGATAGATGGGAGGATGGATAAGTGGTTGGATGGATTGATTGATAAATAAGTAGAAGGTTGCATGGATTGGTGATGGATAGGTTAGGAAATAAATGGATAGGTGACTGGATGAATAAATGGACAAATGGATTGCTAGGTGGATAGGTAGAGGATGGATAGGTGGGGGTATAAATGGACAGATGGATGGCTAGGGGAATGTGTGGATGGATGAGTGGGCAGATGGATGAGCTAATGGGAAGAGTAAAGAGTAGGTGAATAAATGATAGAGCAATGGATAGATGGACAGATAGTTGGGTGGTGGGGGATCCACATGGGTAGGGGTAGATGGGGTGAATATACAAATGGATGAGTGAATAGGTAGGTGGAGTAATGACTAAATGGACAGGTGGGTGACTAGAGGGAAGGACAGAGTAATTGGCTGTGTGAGGGGGAGAATGGATGGATAAGTGGGTGGTGGGTGGGAGGAGGGATGGACAAATGGACAAATCAGGAGTGTGATGAGCAAATGGAGGATTACATGGATGGATAAGTCCACTGAAAGGCAAAAATTGGCCCTGCATTACTGCTCCCCCATTATCACACACCTTTAATTGTTAAAGGTAAGGCATCCTCTGTGTGCCATGCCCCTTTCACATCACTCCATTTATTGCTCCCAAAGACACTATCAAGCTGGGGTAACTCTCCATCCGACAAAGAGAAAAACAATGCAGGTCACTTGCTCAAGGACATAAGTCAGTGGCACAGCTGGGGCTTGAACCCACCCATGCCTGAGGCACTTGGTACCCAGTGTTCTTGCTACCCAGGAGCAGAGCCCTCTAGCGGAGGAGGCATGATTTGAGGCTCCTGGATGTGGACAGATGATGGACACTGCACCTCAGAGTGGGGCCTGCCTGGGGGAGAACCTGCTATGGAGGTGGGACCTGGCTTGTCCCCATCTGTACTCCTCTTACCGCCCCCCCGACGTTTCACATCCGCAAACAAGACAGTGCTCCAGTCCCACGGCAGCAATCTTGGTTAGAGCAGGACTCTAACCCCTCCAGCACCACTAGGGAGCAGCTTTGGGGGCCTGGCCTCTAGAAAAACACCCCCCCCACCAGTTTTCCCCCACCCCCCCTTCTCCAGCCTAGGGGGCAGGGAGGGGACACAGCGCTGCATCATTCCCCGTGGCACTCCCCGCTCTGGGGCCATTAACAGACGCCTCCCCATCGATCGGATCTGCTAAGTGCTGCTGATTCAGACGGGTTGGGGTGGGGGCCCCTGGGGGCAGAGGGGGTAGGATCTGGGCAGGAAGAGGGGGGAGTCCAGGAAGGAGGTGGGGAGAATTGGCAAAGCTCCCTGCCACCCCCATTTTCCAGATGACGCGACTGAGGCCCAACCAGCTTTGTAGGAGGCGGAGTCTCCCCACGGTCCCTCTCAGGCAGTCCTAGGGGAGGGGGCTCTGGGAGCCACGAGGCCCCTCCCTGCCTCTCCATCTCCCGGCAAGCTCAGAGGGGCGGGGAGAGAGAGCCAGAGGAGGTGGAGAACTTGGGCAGCTCTGCAGAGTGGGGCAGGAGCTCCGGTGTTTGGTACCCCCAGCCCCACCGCTGTTGCCGCTGCTGCAGCGGGGACACAGGTGAGGACGGCCCTATGGGGAGGGGGAGGGGGCCACCAACAGTGCTGTCCTTGTCCTTCCCTAGTCCAGCCCCCAGGCCCTAGCCCATCCTGGGACAGTCCTACTGGACCTTGTCCTTCCAGAGCCTCCTTCCAGGGACCCAGCCGCCTCCTCCTGCCTGTGCTGCCTTCTCTCCCAGGCCTGGCTGTGGCTGCTTCTCCTCTTCCTCCTCACGTCCTGCTGCCGCTGCTGCTTCTGCCGCTGCCCAGCACATACCACCAGCCCCTCGGGGTGTGGTTTCCCCAGACCAGCCCCCAACAGTGGGACACAGCCTGATCCCGGCCTTCCTGGGCTCCTGTAAGGCCCAGGAGCCCCCCTCCCTGCAGACACACCCAACTCCCTTTCAACACCCCACCTTGCCCTCTAACCCATTATGAGGGGGACCCCGTCTTCCTCTTATCTTAGTCTTTTTTGATTCTCTGGATGCTCTGGGGCTGTGCCCAACTTCCTTCCAGTTGAGTCCCAGCCCTGAGGGGTTCTCCAGGTCCCTTCCCTACCCCCTGAACTCTTGAGAGGGTGGACCAGGCTTTCTCAGCCCCCCTGGATACCCTTCTCTACCAGACACCTCTCAGCCTCTGAAAAATAACCTGGCCCCATATCTAACCCTTTAGATACCCCACCCCCTTCTCCAGCCCTGCTAGGGGGCCCCACCTCTCCTTCCTTCCCCAGAACTCCTGTAGAGTGTGGACACCCCACCCCCAGGCTATTCTTGGCAGCTCTAGGCACTCCCAAGACACCTCTCAGCCTCTTTACAAACTCTCTGTAGCCACCCCTTAGATGCACCAACCCCTTTCCTAGATCCACGAAGGGGCTCCAACCCCCTTATCTTCTCCCCAGAAGTCTTGAGAGTTTGGACAACCCTCCTCACCTCTCTCAGTTCCTTCAGAATCCCCCTCCAGACACTCTCAGCCTCTTGCAAACACCTCTGGTTCCATTTCTACCCCTCCGGATGCCCCGATCCCCTCTCCAACCCCACTAAGCGGTTCCAGTCCCTTCTTCCTTCCCTCAGAACTCTTGAGAGTGTGGACAACTCCCCGGTGTTTCTTGCTTCATCCTAGACACCCGCAGATACCTCTCAGGCAGTGCTGACCCCTCTAGAATCATCTCAGTCTCTAAACACTCCCTCAGATCCTTTTTGGCACCTCTAGACGCTCCTCTTCTGCTCCTCTCCATGTCCCCTAGCTCCTTCTCACTCCCTCAAGACATCGCCCTGGTCCCTCTTAGACCCTCTACATGTCCCCCAAGCCCTTGCCCATCTCTCTAGGTCCTCCTCCCGGTTCCTCTTGGCCTCTCTAGACACCCCCAGTTTCCTTGTGCGAGTGGCCCAGGGCCTCTCCAAGCCTCCACCATCCTGGAGACAGCCACATTCTCCTAAAGGCCAACCCCCCCCACACACAAGTCTCCGTGGGCCTGGGGTGTGGCAGGATGGCAGCAGGCGTGGCCACATGGCTGCCTTTTGCACGGGCGGCCGCGGTGGGCTGGCTGCCCCTGGCCCAGCAGCCCCTGCCCCCCGCGCCGGGGGTGAAGGCATCTCGAGGGGATGAGGTTCTGGTGGTGAACGTGAGCGGACGGCGCTTTGAGACCTGGAAGAACACGCTCGACCGCTACCCAGACACTCTGCTGGGCAGTTCAGAAAAGGAATTCTTCTATGACGCCGACTCAGGCGAGTACTTCTTTGATCGCGACCCAGACATGTTCCGGCACGTGCTCAACTTCTACCGCACGGGCCGACTGCACTGCCCACGGCAGGAGTGCATCCAGGCCTTTGACGAAGAGCTGGCCTTCTATGGCCTGGTGCCTGAGCTCGTGGGCGACTGCTGCCTCGAAGAGTACCGGGACCGCAAGAAGGAGAACGCCGAGCGCCTGGCGGAGGACGAGGAGGCCGAGCAGGCCGGGGACGGCCCATCCCTGCTGGCTGGCAGCTCCCTGCGGCAGCAGCTCTGGCGGGCCTTCGAGAACCCACACACGAGCACCGCAGCCCTCGTTTTCTACTACGTTACCGGCTTTTTCATCGCTGTGTCGGTCATCGCCAACGTGGTTGAGACCATTCCGTGCCGCGGCCCTGCACGGCGGCCCCCGAGGGAGCAGCCCTGTGGCGAGCGCTTCCCGCTGGCCTTTTTCTGCATGGACACGGCCTGTGTACTCATATTCACAGGTGAATACCTTCTGCGGCTGTTCGCGGCCCCTAGCCGTTGCCGCTTCCTGCGGAGTGTAATGAGCCTCATCGACGTGGTGGCCATCCTGCCCTACTACATCGGGCTCCTCGTGCCCAAGAACGAAGATGTCTCGGGCGCCTTTGTCACCCTGCGGGTGTTCCGGGTGTTCCGTATCTTCAAGTTCTCCAGGCACTCACAGGGCTTGCGGATTCTGGGCTACACACTCAAGAGCTGTGCCTCTGAGCTGGGCTTTCTCCTCTTTTCCCTTACCATGGCCATCATCATCTTCGCCACTGTTATGTTTTATGCCGAGAAGGGCACAAACAAGACCAACTTTACTAGCATCCCCGCGGCCTTCTGGTATACCATTGTCACCATGACCACACTTGGGTGAGTGCAGACCCTGTGTGGGGAGCTGCCCGATCAGTCAATTACACTCACCTTTTCTGTAAAATTAAAAAGGTTAGATAAATGATCTCTCTCTCTCTATTTGAACTTCAATTTGGTCATCTTTAAAAAGTGAGGGAGTTGGATTAATCTCCAAATCCCTCCCAGCTCTGACAATGCCTTAATTTTCAGGTCAGGAGACTTGGGTTCAACGATGGTCTTAGCTGCACTCTTTCTGTTGACCTTGTTTTCTCTGGGCTAGTTTTCCCCTCTGCAAAATAAGAAATGATGATCCCTTCAACATCCAGAGGGGATTCAGTGACATCATGGTTATGAAAGTTATCTGAATGTTTCTGGTGCAGGATAAATAGATATTCGCTTTCTATCACCCCGTTTTCCATCTTGAGGACCCATGTCTCCCAACCCTTTAGATTCATCTGCTGTGTGGGGCACTACCTCTGTGGCTCCGTGATTCCTTGATGTTTCCCCAGAACAAGATATTTTCAGCATCATTTTTTTTTTACTGCCAGTCCTTGAGAGGATATGGGATAAACGCATCAAATGAAATCACCAAACTCATGTTGTTCTTAAAGACATTGTCTAGGGCAGATAACTGTGGTCCTTTTCTAAATTCCTATCACTGGGATTAGGTATGCAGTTGCTGCTCAGTATCTGTTGAACGGATACATTGGGATTACTCAGGACCTTAGTAGTAGAACAGAAGAATTGATTTGAGGTTTCTAAGAAGTAGAAATTAACTCTGGTTGGAGTTTCAGGATTGTATTGACAAATACTGAGCACTGAGAACAGGTTGGAACTGGGTATTCTGATGTCTTTTTATCCTATTCAGTCCTCACAACAACCCTGGGAGGATGTCTCATAGTTGAGGACACAGAGATGATACATCACAGAGCCAGAAATGGCCAAGTTGGAGAGACTTTTAAATGAGTCAAAGTAAAGAAATAAGGAAGAGGCATCCTGGGGGAGGGGGTGGGGGCAAAGGCCTAGAGGCTGAAGACTGCAGAGGCTGCATTTCTTTGGAGGGGATCTGATTGGTCCCGTGGTTAGAACAAGAGTATGCTGTGTGATTTTGAGCAAATCAGTTATGGAACCTTGCTGAGCTTCACTCCCCCCACCCCCAACCAAACAAGTTGGTAAGATTGGCTCTGCTCCACCTCCCTGGGAGGGGGGGTGGTATGGAGGAATGGAGGGAGGAGTTTCAAGGCTCCCCCCCTATTTTTTAATATGAGGACAGTTTCAAGGCTTCCCCTGGGGGAATAAGACGGGGTGCTACCTAGAGAAGGTAAGACAGACACAAGCAAAACCAACAGAGCACTGCTCCCAGGACTCAGAGCCCCTTAGCTGGCTTGTGGTGGTGGGACTCTCTCTCCGGGAGGCTGTATTTACTGCCTCTGACTTCCTCCTTCCCCACTATGCTTGGTATTAATAGATTTCCAGCTGACTCAGATGCCCGGTGCATGGCTTGGATGGGGGCAGCAGACAGTAGGGCCTGAGGGCCCATTTCTCATTTGACCCCCACTGGTGGCCAGAGAGGTCATTCCCCAATTTTTGCAGAGCAAGAAACTGAGACCAGAGAGTTTGAGTGCCTGGCCAGGGTCGCAGAGTGAGTCAAGTTGGATGGGATGCAGTGGGGGACTGAGGGGTGGGTGAGTATTTTTCTTGACCTCGGCTTACCTCCCCTGGCCCCAGCTACGGAGACATGGTGCCCAGCACCATTGCTGGCAAGATTTTTGGATCCATCTGCTCACTCAGTGGCGTCTTGGTCATTGCTCTGCCTGTGCCAGTCATCGTGTCCAACTTTAGCCGCATCTACCACCAGAACCAGCGTGCTGACAAGCGCCGAGCACAGCAGGTAACTGCACCTTCCATCTGAGTACCTCCTATTCCCCACACCCCAAGCCAGTCTACTCTTATGTTTGCCTACCTGACCTTCTATCTCCTCCTCTCTTTGTAGAAGGTGCGCTTGGCAAGGATACGGTTGGCAAAGAGTGGTACCACCAACGCCTTCCTGCAGTACAAGCAGAACGGGGGTCTTGAGGTGGAGAGGGGCCTGGATTGGGGTGGGAGGTGAGCAGTGACGGGAGGAGGAAGGTGCTGACCTCATCCCTCTGCTCTATCCACTCCAGGACAGCAGCAGTGGGGAAGAACAGGCGCTGTGTGTCAGGAACCGTTCTGCTTTTGAGCAGCAACATCACCACTTGCTGCATTGTCTAGAGAAGACAACGGTGAGGCCTAATGAGAGGTGGTGTGGCAGAATGAAGGGGGTCCCTTTGCCATCAAGCCAGCTCCCTCCTGGGATGGGAGGCTCACTACTAATTGTGGAAATCACACAGGGCTTCCCGGAAGAGGCCCCAGTAGAGCTGAGCCTTGAAGGATGGGCAAGGGAAGGGAAGAGAGAGTGACTTACAGAAAGGAAGGAATGGCCTAAGCAAAAGCCTGGGGGTGAGGTCAGCTTGTGGTGCCCTGTGACCATGCCTCCCTTCTGCCCACAGTGCCATGAGTTCACAGATGAGCTAACCTTCAGTGAGGCCCTGGGCGCTGTCTCGCTGGGTGGCCGCACCAGCCGCAGCACTTCCGTGTCCTCCCAGCCAGTGGGGCCTGGCAGCCTGCTATCCTCTTGCTGCCCCCGCAGAACCAAGCGCCGTGCCATCCGCCTTGCCAACTCCACTGCCTCAGTCAGCCGTGGCAGCATGCAGGAGCTGGACACGCTGGCAGGGCTTCAGAGGAGCCCTGCCCCTCAGAGGTAAGCATGCTGACCTGCTGTGCAACCCCTCTCCCGGGGAAGCTCAGAGCTTGGACCAAGGGGTCTGAGATTTCATGACTCCAGGCCTCCTAGCAAGTCAAGCTCAAACCCAAACTCCTCCATGCTGGAAGCTTGGGCTTATCTTGTCTGGAACTCCTCATTTTTCATTTGTACTTTCAATAAACATTTATTGAGCATCTCCTGTATGCTAGGCACAATTTGGGGCATTTTGGAATTCACTTTAGTTTAGGAGTTTAGTTCAATTTTGGCAGTGAATAGAACAGACAGAAATCCTGAGCTTATGGAACTTCTATTCTAGTGAGATGAGACAGTTAAAAAACAAATACACAGATGATGCAGTGTGTTAAGTGCCAAGGAGAAAAATAAATCAGGGGTGGGGGATACAGAGTGTAGAACAGGGTGTGATGCAGTTTTAACAGTGTGGTCAGGGAAGGTTTTGCTGAGGTGACATCTGAGCTGAGATCTGAAGAAGGAGAGGGAATGAGCCAAGTGGATACCTAGAGGGAGAGCTTTCCAGGCAGAGCAAACAGCCTGTGCAAAGGCCCTGAGGCAGGAATAGGTCTTCATGTTAGAGACACAGCCAGGAAGCTTCTGTAAGTAGAGTGGAGTGAGTGAGGGGGAGAGTGGTAGGAGGTAAAATCAGAAAGGAACAGGGACCAGATTGTGTAGATCTTACAGTAGACTGTTGTGAGGACTCTGGCACTGCAAGGAGTAAGCACAATAGATAACACTTTTATGTGTGTGCTCATTATGTTGCAGACACTACTCTGAGCATTTTGTATCATTTATTATCTTATTTAATCTCCACAACATCTCTGTGAGGTAGAAAACATTGTTATTCCCATGCTACAGATGAGAGAAGAGAGGTTTAGAGTGGTTGAGGTGGGATCAGGACTATTTGACTCCAGAGCCCTCACTCTGCACCACCATAATTAAGGGTGCAGGGGAAGCATTTAGCACAGTGCCAGGGACCCAGTAGGCACTCAATAAATGTCATGATTGCCGTGGCAAGTATTAAAATGACTTTTTAAGAACGTTCCATCTTCCCACCCTTATCCACAGCCGCTCAAGCCTCAATGCCAAGCCCCATGACAGCCTTGACTTGAACTGCGACAGCCGGGACTTCGTGGCTGCCATCATCAGTATCCCCACCCCTCCTGCCAACACCCCAGATGAGAGCCAACCTTCCTCCCCTGGCGGTGGTGGCAGTGGGGCCAGCAGCACCCTCAGGAACTCCAGCCTGGGTACCCCTTGCCTCCTTCCCGAGACTGTCAATATCTCTTCCCTATGAGGGATGGGCCTGCCCATCCAAAGCGCTCTCCCAATTCTTGGGGGCTCCCTTCCAAAGCCATATTTTGGGGACGCAGAGAAGGGCAGCCTGGGGACCCCTTCTGCCCCCCACTGAGAACTATGCAATGGAGTTTCATGGAGTGGCCCACCTGGTGGGGAAATAGCCAGGGAAGGGGAAACTTCCCCTACCCCAGACAGTTTTCCCTGTGGGAGCTGAAGCACTGGGCTTCCTCAGGCCCCCAGCCTCCTTGCCCCAGCACACTGGGACTGGCCCCTCTACCCAAGTGGGCCTCCTGCATGCTCCTCCCCTCAGAAGTTCTGGCCCAAGAAGAAGAGGTGAAACTTCCTCTTCTCTCTGGCTGAGCTGTGGAGGTTTGGGGGTTCATAGAAGAGAACCCTCACTTCTGATCTGGACTGTAGAAGTCCCCACCCTCCACCGGGCCCAACAACTCTCAAATTCCAAAGCTTGGAATGAACCACAGGCTTCATGGGCTGTGGCCTCAGCAGTGACCTTCGTTCAGGGGTCAGGCTGCCTTTCCCAACACACACAGATAGCACAACCACCCCCCTTCCCTGGCTGCTGGAAATGGGTCCCCGCAACCCCGTCCTCCACTGGGCGCCCAGCAAACTCTAGCAATAGCAGCTGCTGCCGTGACATTATGCAAAGCCTCTGCCCAGTTTGCTGCAATATTTACATCTGCCCTAATCATAGGGGCCACCTCTAACTACTCCTCCTTCTCTCTTCTCTGGCTTGCTTCCTTCCTGGGTTGGGCTGGAGTCTGGACTGGCTGAGATAAAAGCCTGGCAGCTGGCGAGAGCTGAGCTGTGTTTGGAGATCATGGGCTGATTCCATGTTCTTGGGCAGGAGTCCAGAAGTGGCAGGGGCTGAGGCCTGGGTTGTTCCTGAGCTCTGGGAGCTGGAGGAGGCAGGAGGAACTTCTTGATCTCCTCCTCCTCCCCCACAATGCCTTTTCATATATCCCTCTCTCTTCTCCCTCTTCGGTCACCTTCAGGAACTCTCTGTCTGCTCTCAGGCTGAAATCTGGCATCATCTCAGGTTCCCTGTCCCCAGCACTGTCCCTGTGGAGCTGGTGGCTGACAAAGATGTAGTTTCCATCAGTCAATAAAACCTGAGAGGAGAGACAAGGATGAGCACCTCCTGGCTCTGTGGGTTTGGGGGCTGGGTTGGGCTGGAGGGGTTGAAAATACTCCAATTTCAATTCCTTTTAACTAGTAGAAGGGCTGTTAGGGGAAAGGTATGGGAGGTGGATGGTTGCTGGTGTGTTTTGGAAGATGGGGATCTAGGAGAAATGAAAGAGGGTGGTTGAAGAGGTGAATCTGCAGCCAGTGAGGTAGGCTAGGAGGTCCTGAGACATGCCCCATGGACATAATCTGCTCTAGCCCCCTCACTCACAGATGGGGAAACTGAGACCCAAAGCAGCACACGCTTGGTTAGAGGAGACTTGAACCCAGGCTTCCTGACAGCAAACAGCTCTGAACTGAACCCTGATGAAAAGCATCTCTCAGTATGGCGAATTCCCCTTCCCTGTGGATGTCCCCTACCTGTATTCTTTCTTCTGGACTACTGGATATACTAGACTAGTGTAACTGAGCTCTGTGGAGCACAGAGAAGACAGACCTTGGATTCAGGTTGACCTGGATTCCAGTCCCTGGGTGAGAGAATCACTTATCTTCTCTTGCCTCAGGTTGCTAACCTGTGAAATAATCATTCATCCATTCACCAAATATTTATTAACTGCATATCATGCGCTAGCCCTAGGGGTACAAAAATGGGCAAAGCAGACATCATCTCTGATCTACAGAGGTGAGCATGGAAGGCAATTAAGCAATTACAATATAGTGTAGTAGAACCAAGATTAGTGGATTACAGAAGCATATAGATGGCAAGAGAACCTAACCTGGCCGAACAATGAGTTGAAGTTAGCCAGGCAAAAGACAAAAGAGTGAAAATGTTTTAGGCAGAGGGAACAGCGTGTGCAATGGCCTGGAGGTTAGAGCGCCAGCTCAGGGCCTTGGGAAACTGAAGGGGTTCAGCACAGCTAGTGAGGAGAGTGTGAGACTGTGACGAGGGTGAGGATGTAGAAGTAGGCCAGATCACAAAAGGCCTTTGAAGCTATGATACAGATGTGGACTTCATCCTAAGGATAATGGGGACCTCTGAAGGCTTATAAACAGGAAAGTCATCGCTAGTTTTGTGTTTCAGAAGGATTATTCTGGCTGTGGGGAGTGGGTTATAGAAGACCAGTCCTGGAGGGAGGAAGAACAGTGAGGAGGCTTTTGCAGTTGCCGAGTTGGCAGGTGATAGTGGCTTAGACGGGATAGTGGCAGTTAGAGTTGGAAAGTCAAGAGACTTCAGAGATAGGACTGGCAAGATTTAGGATTGACAGATATGTGGGAGTTGAGGAAGAGGGAGCAGTCAGGGTTGACTCCCAGGTTTCTGCCTTGGGCAAAGGCTGGAGGGGGTGCCATTCATTCACTGTCAAAGGGAACATCAAAGCTGTTGAGCACACAGTAACAGGCACATAGTAAGTACTTGGTGAAGGTTAACTACAATTATTATAAGTTCAGTTTTAGATGTGTAGTGCTGGACAAATATTGAGTAGGGAGTGGGATACATGGATCAAGTGAGATGGTCCTGAGAAGATTCAATGTGATAATGTGCACAGGCATTTGGCACAGTGTCCTAAACATAGTAAGCCCAGTAAACGTGAGTCTTCTCCTCCCATTAAGTCTCATGAGCAGAAAACACCACCATAGTCTGTTTATTACTAACACCTTTCAGGGAAGAACTTCAACTAGGGTTGGCATCTGAAGGGAGAAGGTTAGGTGGCACTCAGAAGAGCTTTCTGATGGCCTGTATATGGCTTGGCTCCTAAGACTAGCAGGGAGCCCTCACCTCTCACAACAACTTCTCGGTTCATGAGCTCATCTCAACTCCATAACTACTCCCTGAGGTAGTCTGGGCAGGCATTATCATTCCCGTTTTACACATGGGTAACCTCAAATTTGAGACACAATGACCTCCTCAAGGTCATACAGTTGGTAATGGTCCACCGTGCCTGGGACTGAGGTCTTCTTGACTCCAAAGCCTGGGATTCTTTCCACTGCACTGCAGTGCAGACTAATTTATTGAACACTTACTAGATGCCAGGCACAGCACCAGACCCTTTGCAAGCATTAACTTCTGATCCTTAAATTGGGATTATCATTGCCATTTTACAGAGAAGTAGAAATTGAGGATGGGGTAGGTGTTAAATGACTTGCCAGATATCACTCAGAAGGGGCACAGCTAGGATTAGCCTGTAGCTCTCCATCCGTTCAGTAGCAGGAATTTTACCAACCTTATTGCGAGACGCTGGTTGCTGACAGAGCTGGTTTATAAACTTTGCTCGATTCAGGTAAACACCATTGGGGGGACTTGTGGGGGTGGGGAAAGGCTGTGCCGCGCCTGCGCGTTAGCCACAGGGGCGGGGAGGTCAACACGAGGGCAGCGGTGCGCCGGTGCGCCGGTGCCAGAGTGGGCGTGTCTGCTTCCCAAACACCCACTGTCCCAATGGTGCACGTCTGTCCCAATGGTGCACGTCTGTCCCAAGGTTGGCCCGTTCGACTTGAGTGGTGGCATGTCTTAACCAATCACCGCAGAACCCGGCCTGTTGCCAGGGTGAAGCTGTGCCCGCCTCTCTACCGGAGGCGGATTTCTGGTGGGTGGAAACGGAAGTGATGCTTCAGGGGCTAGCTAAGCTCTGGGAGTGTTGATGTTTTCCAGTCAGTCCGGCTGACTGGGGCCAAGTTGGAAGCCCGGAAGGGAGGCGATTTAAAAACTCGTGCACGGGGCAGGCCACGCTGTCCTGTTGTAGTGCCCCCGCCTGCGAGTCAGAGCCTCGGGGAGACAAGAGCACGACGGGACCGAGAGGAAAGGCAAGGAACAAGGGTGCCGACTTTGACTGAAATCTGAGACAGAGGGCAAGGGAGGGCAGTCGTTCGCTTCTGATTGGCTCGTGGGCATCATCGAGGACCCACGCAACCGCTTCGATTGGTTGGTGCCCTCAATTGTTGTGGCGGCGGCGAAGATTTTGCCCACGTACTTCCGAGCGAGAGGCGGGGCTGCGCCCCAGCGCGCCTGCGCAACGCCCCGGGCCCCACCCGGTAGTTCAAGAACCAGCGAGGGGGCGGGGCGAAGAGGTGCTTGTTTTGGTTCTGTTTCCTTTGAAGCCGAAGGCCGGAACGAGCATCGCAATAAACTTGCTGGGCTTGGAGAGAAGGCTACGACAAGCTCGCTTCGGTTCCTTCATCTTGGACTTCACATCCGGGTTCTCCGGCCGCGTGACCCGCGCGCCGCCGACGTTCGAGAACCGGTGCCTCGATCTCTTTATCCGGGGCCCGGCGATCCCGTCGTGCTTCGCGCACCACTGTAGCCCCCCTCATCCGGGTCCTCTCCCGGCGTGCCCCGCGCCGAGTTTGGTGGGGGGTACTCGGCGGTGCCGCCATGACTATTCTCCCCAAAAAGAAACCGCCGCCTCCCGACGCCGACCCCGCCAACGAGCCGCCGCCGCCCGGGCCGCTGCCCCCGGCGCCTCGCCGCGGCGGGGGTGTAGGCGTGGGCGGCGGCGGCACGGGTGTGGGCGGCAGCGATCGCGACCGTGACTCGGGAGTCGGCGCCCGTCCTCGAGCCTCGCCACCGCCTCAGGGCCCGCTCCCGGGGCCACCGGGTGCCCTCCATCGCTGGGCGCTGGCCGTGCAGCCTGGCGCCGTGGCGGGACCCCGGCCACAGCAGGCCTCTCCTCCTCCTTGCGGGGGCCCCGGCGGTCCCGGCGGCGGTCCCGGTGACGCGTTGGGTGCCACAGCAACAGGCGTGGGCGCGGCGGGCGTGGTGGTGGGCGTGGGCAGTGCCGTGGGCGTGGGCGGCTGCTGCTCTGGGCCGGGTCACAGCAAGCGGCGGCGTCAAGCCCCTGGGGTTGGCGCGGTTGGCGGGGCCAGTCCTGAGCGTGAGGAGGTCGGCGCAGGTTACAACAGTGAGGATGAGTATGAAGCGGCTGCAGCGCGCATCGAGGCCATGGACCCCGCCACCGTCGAGCAGGTATGGGCGGGGGGTGACGGGTGACTGGGTGTGGTGGACGGGATGCCCAGACTGCGTAGGGACCCAAGGAAGGCTATTTGAGATCGCTCCAAGGGGCCTTTGTCTTCTCTCTGAGCCTGGCACTCTTTTCTCTGGTAGTGGGGGTGTGAGAGACCCTATTTCCCCCGCCAAGGACTTGGGGTTAGAGGCCCCAGATAAGATGGAAGACTTAAAAGTGGGTTCTGTGATGTCTTCTAGGGCCGTAGTTGTCATTCTGGGCCCAG
>NW_006777287.1:1821064-1825472 GCF_000442215.2 Lipotes vexillifer | reverse complement strand
GTAGGGCCAATAGGTAGGAACTCCCCAGGAGAGACAGGCAAGATGGAGTGCCTCCTGAGAGGGGAGTCTCATGACTCTCCAGAGGACCTTGGTCTGTGTTCAGTGACTTGAGATTTCTTTTCCTCTGGGATAAGAGTCTAAGGTTTCTTCTCCAGGGAATACAAGTAAGGTGGAGATCTCAGAGATATGAGTGTCCCCAAGATACCAAAACCGTTTCAGGGGTCTGAGACACTCTATATAGGACAATCCCCTTCTCTTTCTCAGGGGGATACAGCACAGGACCATGCAGCAGTGGGGTCTGAGACTCCCTCTTCTAGAAGTCAAGGGCCTGACACACACACATACATACCCCCCTAAGATCCCCTTCCCTATGGGAACAAGGGTCAAAACCAACACCCTGGGACCAGAAAGTCTACTAGGGTACATGAGATTCATCCCCTTCTAAGTGACAAGGGTCTGTGCTTTCTCTAAGAGGCCTGAGACCTCTTTGGAGACAAGAGTCTAATTTCTTTCTATGAGCTTAAGCTATTTTTAAGGTCTAGACACCCGCCCCCCCAGCACCAGAACTGAACCTTTCTTCAAGAAAATAGGACTCACTGTTTCGGATACTGGAACCTAGGATTGCCCCTGCTTATGGACTGGGGCTTTCAGAGACTGGGTCTGAAGCCTCTTCAGGAGACTGATGCCCCTCCACAGAGGTCTTTAGGGGACTTTTCTTCTCAGGGAGTGGTCTGAGTATTCTCTTTGGGCATCTGAGACACACTGTGCCAAGGACTCTTGAGCTTTCCCTCAAGGACAAGAGATGCATACATACCCCAGTGACCAGTGTGTCTCTAGAGGTGAGGTCCAAGCTTCCCCCTCAAGGAACTTAAGGTACTCCTCAGGAGCAGGAGGTCTCCCCTGACCAGATTTGAGCCCTGAGGCCCTTCCCTTGGGGCATGGGTAGAGTCCCTGGGGAATAGGGTTCCGCATCTCCCGTCATGAGTTTGAACTTTCTCTCAGCATACGTGTACCTCAGTTTTAGAGGCCTTTTGGGGGCATAAGATTTCATGCCTTGGGGACTTGAGCCTAAGCCCCCCTTCCACTTTGAACTAAGTCCTGCGGGCTGCTCATTACTCTTGGGGACATGGGTAAGGTGGGATTCTGGGGGAAGGAGTCTGAGCCTTCTCGCAGGGACCTGAGCTTCCCCTCTGGGACAAGAGATCCTTCACCTTAGGGAGGGGCTTGAGCTCCCCCCTTGGGTATGAGGCTCCTCCTCCCCTCCCTTCTCCCCCAACCAGGCAATCCTTTCTCACCAGGGAGAGGGATGGGAAGTCCTCCCCATTGTGGCCTGAGGCCTCCCCCATTGAACAGAAGGACCTGGATGCTTTTCACAGTCTTAAGAACTCCCTACCTGAGCCTGCTCAGGCTAGGAAGTTCTCCTTACTTTCTGTGAGAAAGGTGTCAGGTACTGGGGACATGAGGACTGAGGCCTACCCTCAAGACCTAGGAGATGTGTTGAGTCTCTCCCTGACCCAGCTATGCTTCTAATTTCCTGGATCAGGGAAATATTCTGAGCTTCCTGAATTGCTTTCAATAAGCTTTTTTCTTCCCAGAGACAGGGAAGGGGTTTGGGACATCCCCACTGCAGGAAATTCTCCACCCACATTGCTTTCCCTCTTGGTTCAGGCAAATCTTTGTGTACTTCACGGGGGCCAGGGCCAGGGCCTGGTTTTGAGCCCCCGTTCTTGTTCCCTTTCCATGTATTACTACTTCTCCAGGCAGGATAAATCATCTGCCAGGGTGAGGACCAGGAGTTATTTCTTCTCCCTGGTTGCAGTAAAGTGTGCCTTTCCTTCTCCACAGAAACGAGGAGTCCCAGGAACAGAGAGAAAGTCATGTGCTGCCATGGTGACTAGAAAGACACCTCCTTACATCCCCTTTGCATCTCCTGGGCTAGGAGTCCCTCCCTTGTAATTGTTCCCATAAGAACATGGAAGTAAAGCTCTGTGGTTGCATGATACCTTCCCTTCCCAATGACGGAGGAGAGGCTTCATGTCTTCCCACTTCTTGGGACAAAGGGAGGAAGAAGATGCTTCTTTTTGCTTCACCTGGTTGAACTTGGGGATGAAAAGAGGAGAGATTCTTCCTGCAGCCCTAGGCTTAGTCCTGAACCGTCACTGGGGGCATTTGTAACCCAGAGGCCAATTAGATCCTTGGGAAAGAGGGGAGTTGTTGAGAGGGAGCCCAGATGGTGAATCTGGTCCTTGTGACTACTCAGACTTCTTGTCTGTCCTGGTGCTGTTACTGTATCTACTGCCTTTAGGAGCCCTTTTGACACCCTGGGGGTCCCAGTGCTAGGAAGGTGGTGTTGTCAGGGGTTTCCTTTCCCAGGTATGGCTGCCTTGCCAAGAGTCTCCCCTATGAAAAGGATGGCTTGAGAGCGCCCTGAGCTTGAGGACGCCACAGAGCATTTTATGAAGGGGGCCCATGTGCTGAAGTGGTGGGAGAGGGTGGACCTGACACTGAAGCCAGGGTGCCTGGGTTCCCACCCTGGCTCTGATGGGGCTTTTCTGGATGAACCAGAATAGTTCTGCCTGTGCTCTCTGGGCCACAGTTTTCTCTTTGGTCAGGTAAGGAGCTGGTGAGGTATTGTTTAGCTTTGGGATTTTAGGGAGCTCACACCAAAGCCCTTTGGGCCTGGAGGTGACAGGGAACAGTAGGTGTCTTTCGAGGCAGAACTGGGTTTCTCTCCTCTCTCCCCTGCCTCTGTGTTCCCTCTCAACCATCCAAGCTTGGTGGTCAGGACAAGTGGCCTGGTCAGTTTGAGGCTCAGGGTTGGCAGACAGTGATTTTTGTGGCCAGCTCTGCTGTGGTGAATAAGCTCGGGGGTTGCCTGTTGGGAGACCTCTTGGATGGTTTGGAGGTAGGGTTATGTGTAGAAAAAGTTTAGGCTTTGGAGCTGGCAGGCCTGAGTTCAAATCCCAGGATCTCCTGCTTAGCTGCCAAAAGTCCACCCATGCCCAAGGTTATTGAGTGTCTGAATACCTGACCTGGCCCACCTTGGACCTTGGCTGATTCTTCTCTTGAAGTTTCCCCAGGATCATCTGGGTTCTTCCTAGGAGCCTTTGCAACACCTGATCTTTGTTGGCAAAGACCCTTCATTTGGCTTCTAGGAACCTGCTGATTCCTCTGGTGAGGAGGCAGAGTGGTATAGCAGGAAGTGTTCTCTGCCTGGGTGGTCTGGGTTTGAGTCCTGTATCTTTTGGCAGTTCCTTTTTCTGGGCCTCAGTTTCTCCATCCATAAAATGGGTAGTGGTGGGGAGGGAGGTTGTACTCATTGCTCTGAAGCTAGTTGTAATCTTTTTAATTCTCTGCTCCCTACTCCCCCCATCCATTGTGAAAGTTTTGAGTGGGGCCCCTTGGCTTTTGGGAGTATGCGATGAAGTTTCAAGCAGTTACCAGCTTCCCTCTCCCCAGCCAGTGCTGTAGGCCTTTGTGTGTGTGTTTTTTGTTTTCTCTTGTTGTTGTTGTTTTTACTTTTTGGCTTCACCACTCAGGATATGGGATCTTAGTTCCCTGACCAGGGATTGAACCTGCACCCCTTGCAGTGTAAGCATGGAGTCTTAACCGCTGGACCGCCAGGGAAGTCCCTGTGTGTGTGTTTGTGTTTTTTTTGTTTGTTTGTTTTTTTAATTTATTTTTGGCTGTGTTGGGTCTTTGTTGCTGCGTGCGGGCTTTCTCTAGTTGCAGTGAGTGGGGCTACTCTTCGTTGCGGTGCACGGGCTTCTCATTGCAGTGGCTTCTCTTGTTGTGGAGCACGGGCTCTAGGCACACGGGCTTCAGTAGTTGTGGCACACGGGCTCGGTAGTTGTGGCGCACGGGCTTAGTTGCTCCGCGGCATGTGGGATCTTCCCAGACCAGGGCTTGAACCCGTTATCCCTGCATTGGCAGGCGGATTCTTAACCACTGCACCACCAGGGAAGCCCGCTGTGTGTGTGTTTTTAACAGCTTTCTTGAGATATAATTCACACATCATGCATTTCACCAGTTCAAAGTGTATAATTCAGTGACTTTTAGTGTATTCACAGAGTTGTACATCCATCACCACAGTCAATCAATTTTAGAACATTTTTTTCACCTCAGAAGGAAACCCTGCATCATCATCATCTCCCATACCCTCATCCCCTCTCGGCCTCTGACAACCACTAATCTACTTTTTGTCTTGATTGTTTTGTCTTTTCTGGATATTTCATATAAATGGAATCACACAACATGCAGTCCTTTGTGACTTCGTTCTTTCACTTAGCATAATGTTTTCAAGGTTCATCCATGTTGTAGCATGCATCAGGACTTTGTTTCTTTTTGTTGCAGAATAATAGAATCTTCATTTTTTAATCCCCCTCATCCCCCTCCCCCCGCCAGTGGC
>NW_006777287.1:1819765-1821044 GCF_000442215.2 Lipotes vexillifer | reverse complement strand
TCCGATTCCTCTGCCCTGGAGAGCTTGTATTAGTCCTTAGCAGTGTGTCTGTCTGTTTCTCATTGGATGGGTTGCCTATGTTTAGCCCGTGGAGCAGAGCCAGTGTTCCTGGGTATTTTGGGGGAGAGAGGGGTGGTCTTGGCACCAGGCTTGCTGGGACAGAGCTGTGTAGCCCAGAATACTAAAAACCTCTTGGCCGTGGGTTCTGGGAAGATATCTGTCCATGAGCTGTCACTGCTGCTGCCATCTCCCCCTGCCTCCTCCCCATTTCAGTGGCAACTCATTCATCAATAGACAGAGTCAGCAGCTTCCCAGGCTGGGAGGGGGGATTCCAGGCCCCTGCAGCCTTAATTCTAACCCTTTCCCTGGGGGGATGCAAACAGGGTGGATCTTGTGGGATGTGAGCATTGCCACTTTGCCTCACAGCTCACACAAGGGAGTGCTACAAGGAGGTTGTATTTGTTTCCTGTGGTTGCTGTGACAAATTACCACAAACTGGGTGGTTTAAAACAACAGAAATTTATTCTCTCACAGTTCTGGAGGCCAGAAGTCCGAAATCAGTTTCACTGGGCCCAAATCAAGGTGTTGGCAGGGCCACACTCACTCCACAGGCTCTATGGGAGAATCCAGTCCTCTTCCAGCTTCTGATGGCTGCTCCCATTCCTTGGTTTTTGACCGCATCACTCTGACCTCTGCCTGCTTCTCCTCTGTGTATGGGTGGTCTCCTCCTCTGTCTGTATCAGGTCTTCCTCTGCTGTTCTAAGGACACTTGTGATTGCATTTAGGTCCTACCCTGATACTCCAGGATAATCTCCCCATCGCAAGATTCTTAACCACATTTGCAAAGATCCTCTTCCTGTAACATTTACAGGTTCCAGGGATTAGGGCCTGATGTCTTTGGGTGATCATTATTCAGCCTACTACAGGGGTGTTCTTGTTTCCCTTCCAGGGCGAGGAAGGGAACTCATTAAGTGCTCTCATACTGGGCAAAGTCCTATAATATTTGAGTCTTCCCAGTATCCCTATTATTGGGAGGCTTGTTATCCCATTTCACAGATTGGAAAACTGTGGCTCAGAGCAGTTCATCACATGGCTAATAATTAGTGGAGTTGGAGTGAAACCTCAGTCAGTTGGGTCCCACAGCCTGCTTCAACTTCTGTTGTGGCTTTGGACCAGTAGGTTGCAGTCTTGCACCTTGGATCTCCTGGTGTCAGAGAGCTTTGCCCAGCCCCTTTGTGGAGGCTCAAAGATGTGGAGGGAGTCACCCACAGGTTCAGCA
>NW_006777287.1:1787727-1819640 GCF_000442215.2 Lipotes vexillifer | reverse complement strand
AGTGGGCTTGGAAGATTCAGGGTCTGGACTTTTTGTATTTTTATTTAATTTATTTATTTTTAAATTTAATTTTTGGACTGTGCTGCACGGCATGTGGGATCTTAGTTCCCCAACCAGGGATCGAACCCTGCAGTGGAAGCACAAAACCTTAATCACTGGACCTCCAGGAAAGTCCCAGGGTCTGGATTTGACTTTCTTAGGCCTGGACATTGATGTAGCTTATGGCTGGGCCAGCTCCCACCTTTCACTTCCGCCAGACCTTCCTTCCTGGGCCATTTTCCTAAACGACTCTCAAGTTGGCACTTTACTTGGAGGCTCCTGTCCAGCTGGGGAAAGGAAAAGACTGTGCTCTGAGCTCTTGGGACTCTAAGCTCTTTTTGGAGCCCAGGACCATGACCTCCCTGTTTTCTCCCCGCAGAGGGAGAGAGAGAAGGGGTTTCAGCCAGAGCCTGCTTTAAAGGCTGCTGGTGCCAAAGGCAGTGGGTGGCTAGTGGTCTGGCCTCCAGTTCCAGGCCCAGATGCCAGTCTGGCTGCCCCAGTACCAAAGCCTTGCTTGTGCAAGGGGAATGCTCAGGCCTTCTTCATTTTTAAGGACAAATCAGGATTTTCCCAAATGGGCTGCCAGGTACATCTCCATGCTGTGACTCATGAGGCTTCTCTTGTTGCCTTTACACTAGGCTTTGCTGGTGCCCAAACCCCAGTTCCTTTCTGCCTTTGTAAAATGAAGATAATGCTTCCTGCCACCTGAGCTGTGGTAAGGACAGTTAAATGAGGTCACCTTTTGCATCTGGCACCTGGCATGGGCAGGCATTCGGCTAATATGAATTCATCTTTTTTATTGGCCCTGCCCTGCTTACTTGCCTAGTCCTATCCAGGACTTTAGCTCTGCTGAACTTATTGCTGGGCCTCTGGCATCCCTGGAGTGACAGAAGTGATCTCTTATCCAATTAACAAGCATTTCTGGAGGTCTTGGTGTTTTACTCCTTTACCCAGGTGGCACCTTCTCTCAAGTGCCAGCCTTAATGACTGGCCAGGTCCCTTCCTCTGTTTCACAGCACCCCTGTGTTCACCTCTTTCAAAGCCCTTGCTCACACTTCAGTGTGGACATTGCCTGTTTCCCCACCCCTCTAGCAGTTTATGAATTTATCAAGGTTGAGACCAAATTTGATTCATTTTTCTGTCCTCATTGCCAGCCCAGGGTCTGACTTAGTAGCTGCCTGGTAAACCTTTGTGGGATGAGTAAGTAGGAGCCACTCTCGTCCTCTTTGATCCCCTGTCCCCTCTCGATCTCTTTTCCCCCCATCCTTGAGGGCAGGAGGTTGCTGTGTGCCCTGCTTTTTTAGAACTACTTCTTCTGTCCAGTCTGGGGTTGTAGTCGTAGTTGCAGCTTCCCTGCTGAAGACCCCTGGCTAGGGCAGGCGCCATGGTGCTGGGAGATGGCTGACCCTGCAGGTCAGGGATAGGGGAACTGGCTGGAGTAGGCCAGTCCAGTGTGACAGCCTCAGGGCAGGAGGGACACCTGGACTGCTGGAATGTTGTACACAAACAAGAGTTTGTGCTGTGGAAGCCCATTAAGAGCTTCCAGGTGCCTTTGTCATCTCTGGAAAGCTAGCCACACCTTCCTGGTGTGTGGGCCCTGATGGTGGGGCTACTGGCTATTCCCTTGTCACCCTCTCTTCATCCCCTCCTGTCTAGCCACTCACCTGGGACTTTCTGAGGGCCTCTCAGTTGTACGTCATCTCTGGCTGTGCTGGTCTTGCCCCTTCTTCTGTTACTGATGACCACCTCACCAGTGCATGGTATGTTGTTTCGAAAGCCTTTTCAGGTCCTGAAGCTCCTCTGAACCTCTTGACAGCTGTCGGGCAGATCACATATCCCCCGTTTGATAGGCTGAGGCTTGGAGAGTTCAGGTAGCTGACCTGAACTCATGCAACAAGTGAGTGACAGAGCTGGGGTTGGAACCCAGAGCTTTTTAGCCTCTAAACCCTGTGTTTCCTACTTTGCCAGGAATTTCTCTCACCTGAGCTGGCTAAAAATGGCCTGCAGAGAGGTGATCTCCTCTGTCTGATTGGCATTAGCCCAGATCCTGTAAATCCCTAGGCTGGGTCGTGTCCCCAAGGAGCAACCTTGGGATTTCTGGTCCCTAGACCTGATGCGGGCTCAGGCTGGCTTCTTCTGGTGGCCAGCAGATGGCGCGAGGAGGCTGGGAAAGATCTGCTGCTTCCGGTTCGTTTTGTTTTGAGATGGAAAACATACTTTAAGTGACACTTGGACATTATTTTTTAATAGATTTATTTTTTTAGAGCAGTTTTAGGTTCACAGCAAAATTGAGCAGGAGGTACAGGGAGTTCCCATATACCCCCTTCCCCCCCACACATTCAGAGCCATCCCCATAATCAGTGTCCCCCACCAAAGTGGTACATTTGTTACAATCATTGGACCTACATGGACACATCATAATCACCCAAAGCCCATAGTTTACATTAGGGTTTGCTCTTAGTGTTGTACATTCTATGGGTTTGGATAAATGTATAATGATGTAACCACTGTTACAGTATGTAGCATAGTTTCACTGCCCTAAACATCCTATATGTTCCGCCTATTCATCTCTCCTTTATTTGTTTATTTATTTATTTATTTATTCATTCATTCATTCATTTATTTTTAGCCACACCAGGCGGCATGCCGGATCTTAGTTCCCTGACCAGGGATTGAACCCGTGCCCCCTGCAGTGGAAGCATGGAATCTCAACCGCTGGATCACCAGGAAGTCCCTCTCCATTATTTTTTTTAAAAACATCTGAAAATACACACTTGTACAGATTCACTTAACCCCACACCTTTAGGGCCAGCTGTACTTTGGAATTCAGAAAAATTTCAGAATTTAGGAAAGTCACCTGGTATGTGTACTGTGTATTATGTAACACCTCCTGTGGGGTCTATAGCCGCACCTCATAGTCAAACACCTGAATGTTTCTGCATAGAAATGTTTGAATACTCGCCTCTAAGTGGAATAAATGGGTTCTTGTCAACTCAGGTCGGATTGTGATGCTAAATGAGTTAGATAAAGACTTGGTTTTAAAAGCTTTTAGAAGTTTGGAATTTTGGGTAAGGTATTGTATACCTCTTTTTATAAAGGAGGTGGTGAAGTAAAATCATCTGTAATGCCAACATTTAGGGATAATATTTTGTTGAGTAAAGTCTTCCCAACTTTGTGTGCATGTGTGTTTGTATACATATGCATATATGTATGTTAAATGTGTTCTATCACAAGTGAGATCATACTTTGCATATGTTTTGCCTTATACAGTATATCTTGGAATTCCCTAGCTGTATGTGGAGCTCAGGAACTAGACTCTTGCCAGTCACTCCCTCCTAAACATCTCCCCTACGCAAAGGGACTAGAGGGTCCCCAGGTAAAACTCCTCGAGGTAGAGCCAGGTTTTCCCCCCAGGCACTTGCTGGGTCTGGGCCTCTGGCTGCCTAGGGGAAGGCCCAACACTGGACTCTCAGCGTGGTCAGCAGTGGTCAGAATACAGATGGGGCTTCTGGTCTCAGGGCAGCTGAGACCCCCCCTGGGAGCAAGTCTGCTCACACAGTGACTGATTCCCTAAAAGAAAGGGTCTCCTCCTGCTTCACATGCACATGCACAGAATTGTCAAGCAGGGCAGAGAACTGGACCCTGCCCATTGTCCTCTCAGCCAATCATCTGGGCCCCTTGCGAGCTCAGGGGCAGGGCCCTGGGGCGAGGGTACAGGCCTTTCCTGTTGCTGACCCCCACCTCTTCCCTCCAGCAGGAGCACTGGTTTGAAAAGGCCCTGCGAGACAAGAAGGGCTTCATCATCAAGCAGATGAAGGAGGACGGCGCCTGTCTCTTCCGGGCTGTAGGTGAGTCTCTGCCTCAGCCTTCAAGGGCCTAGGGCTGCCCCTGAGCTGTGTCCCAGTTGTCAGGAGTAACCCATGTGACAGGGTTGGGGGCAGAGTTAGCTGATCTTTTAGGGACTCCAGGCCCCAGCCTCAAGTTAGTATCTGGCCTCTAGCCCTCAGTCATGAGGCAGTATGGTGGTATGAGAGTAATAACAGCAATAATAGTGATAAAGAAAGTAACATTACTTAGGGACAGATTGCTCTGTCAGACACAACAGGAAACCCTTTTAATTCTCCTCCAAGCTAGGTAAGTGTAGGACTATTGCTTCCAGTTGTTAGATGAGAAAAACATCTCAGAAATAGGGAATGACTTATCTAGGGTCAGAGAGTACATAGAACAGTCGGGAGTCAGAGTCTGGGTTAGGTTAGTCTGAGGCCTCTTAACTGCAGCACACAGCTGTTGCCCTGGAATCATAGAACTTTTTTTAAACTTACACGAAAGAAGAATAGTGAACCCTCATGTACCCATCATTCATCTTCAAAATAATCGTTAACATATTGCCAGCCTTGTTTCATCACTACCCCACCCACTCTTTTTTACTCTTCTGAAATGAGTATTTTTAAAGCAAAACCCCATCATGGATCATCTCATTCGTAAATATTTCTGTATGTTTCTCTGACAGATAAGGGCCCTCTCTTTCTCTTTTAACATAACAAAAATGCCATTATCATACCTAACAAAATTAATAATTCCTTAATACCATCTACCATCCAGTCTGAGCTAGATCTTTGAAGCTTCTCTGGCTCTGAATCTCTGACTCAACAAGCAGTTGTGAGGTCCTGTGCTGGTGTCCAAGGGAAGCTGGGAGTGTGATCTGATCCTCCCTTTGGAGCTCTGATATCTCCCAAGGAAAAGTGCCCTCCAATAGGAGCTTTGAGCTGGGGGTCAGAAGCCCTTTCTTCTAGTTCTTCCCCTGACTCATAACTTCCATTTTCCCATCTGTGAATGGTGTTGATTCTGAAGGGCTCATTGAATCCCTTCTGGGTCTGCTATTCTCCTAGTCTGTGCAGACCCGTCATGTCTGTTGGTGGGCTGGACTGACTCAGGCTCCACTTCTGGCTCTACCATTGATTCTTGGTGTGCCCCTGGGCAAGCACCTCTTTTTTCCCTGAGCCTGTTTTCTGTATCTCAGGTACCTGTGTACCATGAGGCTAAAAGATGTCCTGTTATAATGGTTAAATGAGATTACTTTAGTAAATCCCTTTAGTGCCTGACTTGGTAGACTCTCGTGGAACAATAACATTGATAAAGCTTGAATGCTATTATTAGTGGTGCCTCAGAGCCACAAATGTTTGAGTGGGTGAAAGAAAGTTAGGTGGGGTGGCTGGTTGCCTCCCTATTCTACCAAGCAGAAGAGGTTCAGGCAATGGAATCTGCTGGGCTGGGAAAACTCCAACCTTCCTATCCCTGTGGCTCAAGTCCATGTTCTCCCTGGGATGTTTCCTAGAGAAAGAGCTAGGTTTGGGGGCATCTTGGACCAAAGGAAGGCAAAGAAAGAAGACGTGGGGGCCCATTAGGTGTTAGGCCTGTGCTGAGACCTTAGGTTGAAGGTGGGGTAAGCAAGGCTGCTGGTGGAGTGAGGGTCAGAGAATGCAGCTGGGCATCTGGATCTTGGGTGGTCTTTGAGGCAGACCTTGGGCCTGGTGAGGACCTGGCTTGGCAGTAACCCATGTCAAGAACAAAATTTAAGTGTGTGTCCATCTAGCTGTTCTCCCCAAACACCTTCTGACCCTTCCCCCTCATTGGGGCCTTCCAGTAAGGGGCCTAAGTTTACAGGAAGAGCTGACCATGACAGGTTGAAGGCCTTTCCCTGTCAGCACTATGGCTACACATTTCCTCTGACTGGGCTGCCCTTGGGTTTTCTTCGTAAAACCTCAGAAGCCCCACGGCCTCTCCCTGAGAAGTACATGACCCCCGGGTCTCTAGGCCTCACCTTGAGGTTTCCCTGGGGCAGAGTGCACAGGACATGTGCCTGGGAAGGGGACTTTATCCTCAAGCTTTCTGCTGCCCCTTTGCTTCCAGCCTAGCTTGGGACAGGGACAGGTGGTAGTTACCCTAGGCTCTGGTGAGAAGGGCTACAGGCTGCCACATATTGAATAGTAGAAGGACCACGTAACTAAGGGCTGGAATTGGAGGGGGGACCAACATAGAGACCACTCTGTCATTCCTTGACCCCCGAGTGATTGCTAGGCATTCCTCAGGGTGCTTCAGGTTCACCTGCAAAATTGCGATCATTATCCCATGAGACAGGTGAGAAGATTGAGGCTCAGGAAAGGGAAGTGACATGCTCAGGGTCATTAGTGGCAGAACTGCATGGGAACCAAGAGATGTCCAAAGGACACATTCTTTCTATGACCCTAGGGAAGCCCTAGCTTCTTAGCTTAGCTGTCAACTGGCTGGGTGACCTTGGCTTTATTCCTTGACCTCTCTGGGTCTTACTTCTTCCAACTAGGAACCTGTGGTCCTCTACTCTTAGGAATCCTGAGGCAGGTGGGTTTCTACCCTCTGTTTTACCTCTGAGGTCTGGGTGTCCCCAGTGTGAACCAATATCCACTGCTTGTGCCCAGTTCTCTTTTCCACCACCACCTGTTGGGAACTCGTGAGCATTGGCACAGGCTTGGATGGAGTGGAATTGGGAGCCTAGGTCCCAGAGGTATCCTGTGGTCCACCCTGCCCCTGCTATGCTCAGATAACCTCCTCCTGGAAACGTGAGTCTGCATCTCTCTTCCCTCCCTCTCTCTACATGGCTTTGACTCAGCAAAAACCTCTGGCCCTGGCCCTGGTCTTGGCCTTGGCCTCAGCCTCTGTGGGCAGAGTGGCAGCCACACGTGCGTGTGTCTGCGTGGGCCTTGGGGATACAGCTGGGACTGTGCACGTTACAGTGATGGGGCCCAGAAACATTAACGAGGCCCACTGCTCTGGACCTTTTAGTCTTGGAACATGGACTATCAACATTGGAGGGATGGATCTTAGATCAATTTTGACTCTTCTATAAAACGGAAATAGGCCTTAAGAGAAAGTCAGGGCCTTATTATCTAGGTCACACAGCCAGTATCAGAAGATTGGTGTTTGAGGTTGAGCCAGGCCAGAAGGAGAAGAATCCCATGGGCCGCCATGTACACCAGCTTCTGTTGACCTCTCTCTGCCCTTCCTCCTTCAGTGTTCCCATCTTTGTAGTGGGCATTTTATTTATCTGTCTATCTATCTATCTATCTATCTATTTAATTATTTATGGCTGCGTCGGGTCTTAGTTGCAGTGCACGGGATCTTTCATTGTGGTGCGCGGGCTCTCTATTTGTGGCATGCAGGCTGCCCTGCGGCATGTGGGATCTTAGTTCCCCTACCAGGGATCAAACCCACGTCCCTTGCATTGGAAGGCGGATTCTTAACCACTGGACCACCAGGGAAGTCCTGCAATGGGCATTCTTGAGTAGAGGAGCAGGCATCTCAAGAGACCAGGCTATTGAGAGGGCTGAGTTCTGCTGTCTCCCCCGCTGAGGGTGTGCCAGTTGGGGTAGCTGGGGCCACAGGCCAGGTATGCACCACAGCTGCTTGACAGGCAGGTGAGGCCTTATTTTTGGTTCATCTCCTCAGTGGGGCCAGTGTTCCCACTGGGCCAGGAGAGAAGCAGGGAATAGAGCAGGTCCTGTCTCCCCCTACTGCTTTGTACACACATTCGTGTGGTTTGTTTTTAGATTTCCCTGCACACACCAAGCTTCCTTTTCTGTCCTCAGTGGAACTCGCTGTGGCTCTTCCAGCAGGCAGGTAGGCAGGCAGGCAGGCAGGCAGCAGCCTGGTAGGGAGGTAATCCCCAGGTGCCTCTAAAACAAATTGTAGGGCCTTGTACTTAAACTCTTTATTTATTTTTTTAAAAAATTTATTACTATTATTTT
Organism: Lipotes vexillifer; assembly: GCF_000442215.2. Lineage (NCBI taxonomy): Eukaryota > Metazoa > Chordata > Mammalia > Artiodactyla > Lipotidae > Lipotes > Lipotes vexillifer. The sequence goes on along the minus strand of NW_006777287.1, from coordinate 1,811,820 downwards.
TGGCTGCACCATGCAGTATGTGGGATCTTAGTTCCCCGACCAGGGATTGAACCCATACCCCCTGCAGTGGCAGCATGGAGTCTTAATCACTGGACCTCCAATGAAGTTCCCCTTAAACTCTTTAGAGAGTCCAGGCTCTTCTGTCTTGCTCTTCCACATAATTCCTCAACAAATAGTGACTACATTTTGGGGGACCTTCCCCCAGGCAGCAGGGGAGGGAGGTTGAGACAAGTCTGTTAGAGCCATTGGCTATTCCCCCCTCCCATCAGGCCCCGTGGCAAAGGCTAGGAAGGAGGTGTGGAGGGGTCCTCAGTTGGTACAGCCTCGTATCTTGTCCAGCCTTCAGTCTTTCCTGGTTGGTGGCAAGGGCGTCTACTTGTTGGATGCAATAGTTCTCTGCAGTTGTGAGGGTTGTTATGTGGGTATTTGGCCTCAGGGAACATCTTTGGCAGGATCTGCTGGCTGTGTGCATGCACATATGCATTTCTATGCTGCTGTCTCTGTATGCTCAGAGAAAGGACAGAAGTAGGGTGTGGGGAGGGAAAGTTCATGCTGACCTCTATGGCCCTAGTGAGGGGTACAGCCCCTGATGTCTGTAATCTCTGCCCACTTTCAGGTCTTTCCTGCATTCCAGCTGATTCCTGCTTGTGCTGGTGGGGAAACTGAGGCAGTCAGGATCAGGCCTGGCCTAGAGAGTCAGGTGGCTAAGGTGATAGCTGGATTGGGAGTGGTGGTAATGTCACCTGGGGCATCAGTGCTTGAAGTTACCAGTTACAGCTTGAAAGCCTGGCCTCTCCTTCAACCTCCCAAATGTGTGACCTTGGGCCAACTATGGCACATTTCTGTACCTCAGTATCTGTCCTGTGTAAAGTAGGTTTTTTTTTTGGTAAGAATGGAATGAGTTAGAATGTGAAAAGGCCTTGGTGGAACCGATTGTAGTATTGTACTGAGGATTTCTGAGCCCTATTTGGGTTGGGGACAGAGGTGAGGTAGTGGGGACCCCCTTTCAGCTGGACTCTGGGAGGGGAGAGCAGGTGCAGATTGCCAAGTGCAGTGTCAGCAAGAGGAGGAGTTTCGGTTTCTATCAAAACAAGTGCTGTGAATTCCCCTACCTCTGCAGGACCATTGAGCCCTTTCCCTCCACCTTAGACCACACAGGGAAATCCAGCTCAGCTCCTGGTTCCATGTGCCACCTTCTCGGGAGGAGGAGGGCTTTCTGGAGGACAGAGGTAGGGCTGGCAAAATCAGACAGGCATCTCCTGAGTGAGGATTTCTGTGTTCTTAGCCCTGCACTGGGTGTTTTTCCTGCCTTATGTCATTCAAAAGATCATTCTACTTTCCCTCATTGGCAAGGTACTCTTGCTCTGTTTCCTTGGTTCAGAGATGCACATTTTCTTCCATGTTGATGATCCCCAAACTAGGGTACATCTTATAACCAGTGAGGTGGGTTCCCCCATCCCAAAAGCTGTGATTAAATACATGTACCGTAGAGAAGGTGGTATTTTACATTTTATAGATAAGTAGAGAAGGGCATACTTTGCCCACATGTAAGGAACCCATTTTGTGAGGCCTATTTGGTTGCTGAAGATTTGAACTACAGGCACAGAATGTAGGCTTGTGGACCTTTGGATTCAGCAAAGGTAGAGAACCAGTTCTGCCTTCGTGAGGAGGGACAACCTAGACTTTGAGTTTGGGGCTTTCCTCTGGCTGATGAAGTGCAACAGAAATGAGGAAGGACTTAATAAGTGGTTCCGGTGACATTCTAGCTGACTTGTGGGTGGCTAGCTTCTGAAGGAGTCATCGTCCTCCTTATGACAAACGGAGCCCTGTCTCTTGAACACCTAGTATGCTTTAGGTGTTCGGCAGACCATCCCCTGTAGTCTTAACAACGCCCCATGAGAGGAAGAGGAGTTATCTCCCCCACTTTATGGATAAGGACATTGCAGCCCAGAGTGGTTAAAGGCCTTTTCCAGTGCCACATAGCTAGGAGGCAGAAGAGCCTTTCTGTCAGGCAGAGGAGTCAGTGACAGGGCAATGGGGGGACCCTCATGGGAAGGTTCTCCCCCGACTCCCTTCCCTGTCCACAGTCTCCCCTCTTTCCCCCAACTTCTTGCATCTGGCATCTAGGTCAGGTAGATCTACCTCCCAGGCCTGGAAATGCCTGTTGACCCTTCCCTAGGAACATCTCAGCCACCTCCCTGAGCCTGACAGACCAACTCCTATTTTTTAACCCCTTCACTCCTGTCTCAGTTCCTGTTTACTGCAGCTGCTGACAGCATTGCCTCTTTGGCACCCCAAGTTTATTCTACAGAAATAGCTCCTCGGGCAGCTCCAGCAGCCACAGCGGGTTCTGTGGTCCTGGCTTCTAAGAAAGGCAGTGACTGGGGGCCCCCAGCCTGTGCACAGGGCATGTGACTTGCTGGAAGTGCTGCTGGGGGGTGGGGCAGGGGAGAGTGTGGCCGCAGAACCCACATCCTTGTTTACATCGGTGAAGGGACTACCCCTTCGCGCCTTCACAGCCCCCACTCCCCATCCCTCTCAGGTCTCTGCACCTCCAGGAGGACGTGAGACAGGCATGGGCCCTGTTTTCTATCTCAGAGCGGCCTTTTTCTCCTTATCTCACATAACCCTCCAGGGAAGGAAGGGGAGGGCAGCGAAGGCGTTCTTCTAGCGATCCTTCACAGAGGTAGTCTGGCTGTCATGGAAGAACTCTGCAGTATTCCCTGCAGGACCTGCCTCTGCCCCTGCCCCAGTGCCCCAGGGAGATCCTGTCAGAGCAACGGTCCTTTGGGGAGACAAAGGGAAATTCCCTCTTTGTCTTAGCCAGTGGACATAAGGCGTGCCTCATGTTCAAGCCCACTTTAATTTCTCAGGGAGAAGGCTCCCTGGCTCCCCCAGCCTTCCCATCCACTCGGCAAACTGTTCCCAATTTCTTGCACTGCATCAGGCTCTGAGGCTGGGGGTGGACTTGGATGTGAACTGCCCTCTGCCCTCAGTGGGAACCCAGTGTGATCAGGCAGATGAAGTCTGTACGTACCTTTGATAAATCTGGTGATAGAGGTGCTCTGGAGGGTGGGGAACTGTTTTAAGAATACATTGATATTTGATAAGTAGGCAGACAAGGAGGATGGAAATAATGTCTTGAAAAGGGAACGGCATGTTTGAACATCCTTAAGTGAGGCAGAGGGAGCCTAGTTCTTATTGTGACCCAAACCCTATAATGCCTGGACCATTTGGGCCACAGGCTGCCTTTCCTGAATTAAGCTTAAGTTAGGTGCATATGTGTCTTACCTCTCTTATAGAATACGTGCTTCTTGCGGATAGGGGCAGGATTTTACTCACCTCTATCACCTTCACAGTACTGCACGTTCAGGCCCCACTATAGGAAAGGGGGCTCTGAGTGACTGCTCTGTCGCAAACCCAGTGCTAGTCACTTCACACCTATTATCTCATTAGTCCCACGAGAGGCCTGCCAGGAAGTCATCCAGCTCCATCCCATGTTACACGTGAGGAATATGAAGGTCAGAACACTTGGGTCATTTGCCTCTGGTCATTTTGCTCACTAGTACCTAGCAGAATTGGGCTTAGAGCCCAGTTGTTTTTCTTTTCCTTTCCTTTTCTTTTTTTTTTTAACCTTATAAAGGCCATACTGACTCCTGAGAGTCAGGAAACTGAATTACAGAATTGAATCTGTCACAGACTTGACTTCTGTGTGACTTTGGTCAAGCCACAAACTCCCCGAGCCTCAGTTTCCTCATGTGAAAAGTGAAGGGGGTATATGTGGAGTTGAAGGTGCTTAAGGCCACTTAGGGATTTAAAATGTTTGTTGACAAAGTCATCTGCTCAAGAGGCCTGTGGTTGTGTCCCTCTTACCTGTACTCCTGTTCTTAAAGACTGTCCCTGCCTGCCTCTTTTTTCATGACCCTGTTCCAGCCCACAAAGCCAAGAACTCTCCATGCCTTAGGGTAGGAAAGGGCATTTCCCTGGCCCCCAGCCCTCCACCCCCAAGGATGTTCTGTGACTCAGAACTCTTCTTTGGTGGCAGCTCTGACCCCAGCCTCTCCTTCTGTCCCCACAGCTGACCAGGTGTATGGAGACCAGGACATGCATGAGGTTGTGCGAAAGCACTGCATGGACTATCTGGTGAGACCTTGCAGAGACCTTGGGGCGGGGGCAGAGTGGGAGGATCTCTTCTCCACATAGAGCTTGCTCCTCTGATCTGTTCTGCAGATGAAGAATGCCGACTACTTCTCTAACTATGTCACAGAGGACTTTACCACCTACATCAACCGGAAGCGGAAAAACAACTGCCATGGCAACCACATTGAGATGCAGGCCATGGCAGAGATGTACAACCGGCCCGTGGAGGTGTACCAGTACAGCACAGGTACTTCTGTGGTGTTGGTGAGCGACTGATCATGCCTGGTCCGAGCCTGCCCCACCCAGCCCATCATGGATGCTCCCTCCTTCTCTTTCTCTGCAGAACCCATCAACACATTCCATGGGATCCATCAAAATGAGGATGAACCTATCCGTGTCAGCTACCATCGGAATATCCACTACAATTCAGTGGTGAATCCTAACAAGGCCACCATTGGTGTGGGGCTGGGCCTGCCATCATTCAAACCGGGGGTAAGCAGGTCCCCGTGCCCAGAATGGATGCTGGATATAGAGACCAGAAATCTCTGTTGGAGTTTCAGTTTTGCCCCTAGCCCACAAAAATATCCTGTCCCCTCTCTGAGTCGACCATAAGGTCTCACCTTTGTGAAGTTAGGAAGTTACCCAAGGTGATCTCTCAGGGCTCATTCTGTGGTCTTGGTTTGCCGGTCTGAGCTGGCTCACCCATCTTTTGTGCCTGTTAAGGGTGGGCATTTGGGGATATGGAGTCACACTTGGGAACTGTGAGCCAGGACTTCGTCTGGGTGTCTTGGCACCCACATGGATCCTCCTCCGAACCTCAGCAGGTACAGACAACTGTGGTCACAGAGACTTGGAGTGTAGGCCTGGCCCCACAACTTACTGGCTTGGGACCTAAGGCAGATTGTACAAGTAATTTGACTGGCAGCTTGGCCGATACAGAAAGTGCCTAACACTGGGCCTGGTGCTAGTAGGTGCTCAAAAGGTGGCAGTACATTTTCTCAGCACACAGTGACAGATTCTGATTCTCTGTCTCATAAACAGTTGTCTGCTGGGGATTTTGGTATCTTCTATTCAGGTTTCACTTCCTACAAACAGAAAGTGCTCCTGCCTCATTTTAGGAAACACACCCTAACACCAACACACCCTGTAACATAAAGATTGTTTGGTTTTGTTTTTTAAATTTTTAATCTCAGAACAGTTTTAGATTTATGTAATTATTGTGATTATAGAACTCCCATATACCCTCCTATGATTAATGTATTAGCATAGTGTATTTGTCACACTTAATGAACCAATATTGATATATTAACTAAAGACCATATTTCTGTGACAGTTTTTCTGAATTTCCTTGTTTTTGATCTGTTTACAGACTCTATAGTTTTGCCTTTTCTAGAATGTCATATAATTGGAATCATACAGTATGTAGTTTTTCCAGTGGCTTCTTTCAAGTAACACTGTACACTTAAGATTCATCCGTGACTTTCTGTGGTTTGATCACATGTATCTTTTCTTTTTCCTTTTGTTAAAAATGTGAGTGCCCTAAGTTTTTTTTTTAGTAGACTTGTTTAGAATAGTTTTAGATTTACAGAAAAATTGAGAAGATAGTAAAGAGTTCCCATATACCCTGCTCCCCCTTGCACACATTTTTGCTATTATTCACATATCAGATGACTGTGATACATTTGTTACAATATATGAACCAATATTCACACATCATTATTAACTAAAGTCATAATATCTCCTTAGGCTCCCTTGTCTGTGATGGCTTCTCACACTTTCATGTTTTTGGTGACATTGACAGTTTTGAGGAGTACTGGTCAGTTATATTGTAGGATGTTTCTCTTTCGGAATTTGTCTGATGTTTTTCTCATGATTAGACTGGGGCTGTGGGTTTCAGGGAGGAGGTAAAGTGCCGTTCTCATCACATCATATCAACAGTGTATACTGTGAACGTGATTTATAACTGTTGATGTCGACCTTGATCATCTGGCAGAAGTAGTGTTTATCAAGTTTTCTCCACTGTAAAATTAGTCTTCCCCCACTCCACCCCCTTTTCCATGCTGTACTGTTTGGAAGGAAGTCATTTACAGCCCACACTTAAGAAGTGGGGTTAGGGAATTCCCTGGCAGTCCAGTGGTTAGGACTCGCGCTTTAACTGCCAAGAGCCCGGCTTCAATCCCTGGTTTGGGAGCTAAGATCCCACAAGCCGCACAACACAGCCAAAAAAAAAAAGGGCAGTACACTCCATCTTGTTGAGAGCAGAGTATCTACATAAATTATTTGGAATTCTTCTGCAAGGGAGATTTGTCTCTTATCCTCCATTATTAATTTATTCAATCATTTATATCATGTGGACTGATGGGTATATCTTTAATACTTCTACACTTTGGGTTATAATCCAATAGTATTTTTATTTTGATGCTCAAATTGTTCCAATTTTGGCTATTGAGAGCTCCTTTTGTTGGTTCCTGCATCTCTGACATACCCCCATCATTGTGGTGGTGTGTTTTGGGAGCACGGGGTGTTTCTTGGTTTGTTCGTTTTTCTTTTATTTATTTATTTTAATTAATTAATTCATTTATTTATTTTTGGCTGTGTTGGGTCTTCATTGCTGCACACGGGCTTTCTCTAGTTGCGGCGAGCGGGGGCTCCTCTTCGTTACGGTGCATGGGCTTCTCACTGCAGTAGCTTCTCTTGTTGCGGAGCACGGGCTCTAGGCACACGGGCTTCAGTAGTTGTGGCACACAAGCTCAGTAGTTGTGGCTCGCAGGCTCAGCAGCTGTGGCGCACGGGCTTAGTTGCCCCGCGGCATGTGGGATCTTCCCAGACCAGGGCTCGAACCCGTGTCCCCTGCATTGGCAGGCGATTCTTAACCACTGCGCCACCAGGGAATTCCCTGTTTTGTTTTGTTTTGAATACTTACTTTCTGGCACTACCAGGTGCTCCAGGCTCACCTTGTGTATTTCCTGCCCCATTCCTAGAACCAGCCATTTCTCCAAGGAGTCCTAGTTCCTTTTATTGGAGAATGTTATTAGAAACTAGCATCCGGGTGCTGAGTTTTCTCCTTGCTATTGGGGTATCCTTGTTTCTAGGCCCTTTCAGCTGACAAAACAAGGAAGTATATGTGTACATACTAACCTGTGTGTATACACGTATCTAGAAATATTTCTATATGTAACCATCCATATCTACATGAAGCTATAGTTCTTACTGATATCTTTAACTGATGGGTACCTTGTTGTTATTTTTAATTTGCAGTTCCTAATGACAAATGGTGTTGAGCATCTTTTCATGTGCTTATTTGCCATCTGTATATCTTCTTTGAAGTTGTGTGTTTAGATTTTTTTCCCATTTTTTATTTTTATTTATTTATTTATTTATTTTTTTTTTGCGGTACGCGGGCCTCTCGCTGAGCACAGGCTCCGGACACGCAGGCTCCGGACGCACAGGCTCAGCAGCCATGGCTCAGTGGCCATGGCTCACAGGCCCAGCCGCTCTGCGGCATGTGGGATCTTGCTGGACCGCGGACCGGGGCATGAACCCGCGTCCCCTGCATCGGCAGGCGGACTCTCAACCACTGCGCCACCAGGGAAGCCCCCCCCATTTTTTAATTGGCTTATTCTACCAGAGTTTTACATTCTTTTTGGACTGTTATCCATGGGTAAAAAATTACATTTTACATCATTACTTAGTGCACGCACACATTGGTGTGTGGTGTGTATATGTGCATTAAAATAAGTTTCACTGAACAACACTTCACATTTATTCCCTGGAATATGCACTGATACTTTTCATTATTCCGTTTTTAAAAATCTGTTATGTCTCACAGCCTGACAGAGAACACTCTCACACAGTGTTCCACAACTCATAGCACCTCGCACCATGCTGACACTGTTCTCTTGTCCAGTTAAATGCCCCAATAGTCCCTCTACCCTGTGCACACAGAGCTCACTTCTCGGGTGATCTTTTCTCCTTGTCCCATCTGGGCATAGGTTAGGAAGGCCTCAACAACTGAGTCGTCACTGGGTGAGGCTTCTTTAAATTCTAGCCCTGGCTGGAGAACACCTGACTGCCCCAGACTTCGTACTTCAGTTGAGGTGTCTTGGGGTTGGGAGCAGAGCTTCTGAGTATAGGAGTTTGGAATGACACCTCCCACAACCCAAACCTGCCTTCCCCCAGTCCCTGATGAATAGGCAGCCTGCCCAGGGGGTTGCTTAGTAAGAGTACCTGCCTTTGTGCCTCCTCTCTTGCGGGCCCGTGGGCCCACCTGCCTGAGCCAGTTCTGGCTCTTGGCCAGAGTTCAGAGTGTCAGCCCACATCACTGTTCCTCCCCAACTCCTTGCAGTTTGCAGAGCAGTCCCTGATGAAGAATGCCATAAAAACATCGGAGGAGTCGTGGATTGAACAGCAGATGCTGGAAGACAAGAAGCGGGCCACAGACTGGGAGGCCACAAATGAGGCCATTGAGGAGCAGGTGGCTCGGGAGTCCTACCTGCAGTGGCTGAGGGATCAGGAGAAACAGGCTCGCCAAGTCCGTGGCCCCAGCCAGGTGGGTCCTGGGGTCTGTCACTAGCCTGGCTAAGCACCTGTTAATTCCCACGTTCTGCCCACAACCAGGCAGAAAAAAACTAAGCAATTTTGGCATCTGGGAGAGAAGGAAGCTCCCAGCCCCGTCTGTACCTTATCTTGGCCTTAGTCTTGTCATTGTGCCTTAGAACTCTCAACGCTTGTGCAGAACTAGATCTTTTAAGGAGTGAGGGAGGGCAGCCACTGATGGTGACATGCAGGGTTCATGGATAGTTTCAGAGGGACAGGCTTTTGCTGAATGTTCTTGTGTGGCAGGCTCTGTGCTGAGGATGTAAAATCAGGTCTGGCCCACTCCACCCTCAATGATTCTGTCTGTTAAGGGAAACACATGCATCAGTGGGACCCTTGACCCTGGCTGGGAGACCAGGGAAGGTGAGGGCTCTGGTCAGTCTCCACACAGAAAGGTTGAATTTTTAGGGCAGGGAGTGGGGCATGACAGCCAGGCATTTGAGGAATCACAAGGAGTTTAGAGTGATTAATAGACATTGGCAAGAGCTGAGTAATTCGTTGAACAAATATTTATTGCAGGTCTATGCCAGGCACTGTTCTCAGTGTATAGGGGTACATTGGTGAGCCGGGCAGTCCCAGATCCCTGTACTTGTGGTACTTACATTTATGCAGAGTGGAACAAAATAAACATAATGAATAAATTAATTGAGAGGTGGTATGGATGAAAGATGTCGAGCAGGATAAAGGGGATGAGTAGGACTGAGTGGGGCTGGGAGTTCACAGTATTAAATAGCATGGTCAGGGTTGGCCTCAGAGCAGGTGAGATTTGAGCAAAAGCTTGCAGAGGTGAGGGGATTAAGTGCCTATGCCAGGGAAGGCAGAGGGCCAGCTAGAGCAAAGGCCCTGAAGTAAGTGCACACCAGGTGTGATTCAGAAGCAGCCTGGAGGCCATTGTGGCAGAAGAGAATGTAGTAGTAGATGGAGTCAGAAGGCGGTGGGGCCAGATTGGAAGGGGCTTGTGGGCTGTGGTGAGAACTTTGGCTTTTTTTCTGAATGAGGCAGAAGCCATGAGAGGGTTGTGAGCAGAGAAAGAGTGGGATCTGACTTAGGATTTAACAGGATCCTCCTGACTGCTGAGTGTAGAACAGAGTCTAGGGGGCAAGGGTGAAAGCAGGGGACCAACAAGGAGAAGGCTACCATAGCAGTTCTGGTGACTGACGACAGTGCTGGCAAGGGAGGGGGTGAGAAGGGGATAGATTCTGGATCTATTTTGAAGGTGGAGGTAACAGGTTTCCTGTCAGATTGGCTGTAAGGGTGTGAGAGGGGCTTTAAAAGAGCTTACCTTCATCCTGTGGTCCATTGTGTGAACAGGAATGGTGGTGGCCTATGTAGAAGCTATATCATAGCCAGGATCCTGGGAGGGAGCGAGCCCTTTGGGAATGGGGCAGAGGAGGGTTGCGACTGGTATTGGTCTTTACCTCCTCCTCCTTGCTCACCGCAGCCCCGGAAAGCCAGCGCCACGTGCAGCTCTGCCACAGCAGCAGCCTCCAGTGGTCTGGAGGAGTGGACCAGCCGGTCCCCAAGGCAGCGGAGTTCAGCCTCGTCACCCGAGCACCCTGAGCTGCATGCCGAGCTGGGCATCAAGCCTCCTTCCCCAGGCACTGTCTTAGCTCTTGCCAAACCTCCTTCACCCTGTGCACCAGGTCAGTGACTTGCTGATAGGGAGCATGCAGGGGTCAGGAGGTCCTGCCTAGGTCCTGAGCCCTGCCTCTGACTGTCCATCTGCCCCAGGTACGAGCAGCCAGTTTTCGACAGGGGCCGACCGGGCTACTTCTCCCCTCGTGTCCCTCTACCCTACTCTGGAGTGCCGGGCCCTCATTCAGCAGATGTCCCCCTCTGCCTTTGGTAAGCCTCCTCTGTCTAGGGTCCAGGGGCCAGCTGGGAGTTGGGGAGAGATGGAAGAGCCAGCTTGTCCTGCAAAGGGGGCTTCTTGGGCCTCTGGCCATCTCCCCAGGAAAAGAGAATTTTTCAGGTCCAAGAGTCTGTCCCAGAGGTGGATCTGAGTGGGGTTTTGTAGACCCAGAGGAGTCTTCTCCTTAGAGAAAAGAGTGATGGGGGCCTGAATGGGATCTCTCCAGAGCCAGGGATCAGCAAAGGGCAAGGAGAAGGCAGGCTTTACAGTGCTCTGTCATCCTTTTTCCCTTCCTCTTGCCCAGCAGGCCTGAACGACTGGGATGATGATGAGATCCTAGCGTCGGTGCTGGCAGTGTCCCAACAGGAATACCTAGACAGTATGAAGAAAAACAAAGTGCACAGAGACCCACCCCCAGACAAGAGTTGATGGAGACCCAGAGACTGGAGACCATCTCCCAACCCCCACACTCCTGCCCTCTGGTGCCACCCCACCTTCTTTGGCTTTCTTCCCTCTTGCCTTCTTCCTTCTTCCCTCTCTCCCCTCCTTTCACTCCTCCCCACTTCCCTCCGGCTAGCCCACCCCTGCGCACCCTCTCATCGCTGCCACCACCATCATCACCTGTCTCTTCGCCAGCTGACGTGCCCTGTTGCCCCCTGCACAGCACCATCCCTGCATTCCACAGGGGACTCGGGCAAGGGTGCTGAAGGTAGGCGAGAGGCACACAGAGACAAACAACTGGCAGCCAGGCAGCCCCTGAGGAGAGACATTCAGACAGAGGAAAGTCTCCTTGTCCCCGATTCCTTCCAAGATCAGAAACTTGTCACCCCACCACAAATGATGCCGGGGAGGTGGGAGGAAGAAGTGGGAAAATCCCCTTCCCAGTACCCCAAGAATGTCTGAGCCTTCAATGTTGAACTTCTTCTTTATTAAAACGTACTTTTATCTTATAAAATCAACCAATCAAAAACTGATGTAGACAACAGCACTGGCTCTATGAAAGTGGCATCTCTCTGGTTTGGGGGCAGGCAGGCCATGGGGCACGAAGATGTGATTGATGTCCCTGGCCTCCAGCTCTGTGGAGGCGGGCAGGGTCTAGTGTGAGCCAGGGTGGGGTGGGAGGGCAGGGGGGGCAGGTGTCAAGTGGGCTTTGGACAATGAGACTCTGACCTTGCTGCATTCCTTATGCTTCCACCACCACCACCAGTCTTTTTGGAATCTTGGGGTGGGGGGCACCTTTGAGGATCATGGCCACCACCCAGGATTTGAGTGTGGGGGGTGGGAGCAGCCTTGGCAGATGGGGCACCCATGCCCTGCAGGTGTCAGCAAGATCCACCATCTGTAATGTCCTTGGCACAATAAAACCAAATGTCAGTTTCCCCTGAGCGCCTCTGTTCTGTGTGGGACGGGGTGGGTGAGCCTCTGATCAGAGGCGGTGATGGCACAGACCTTGGCTTGACCTCTAAGGGCCGTATGCTCTCCATTGGGGTCTTTCTGGGGGCCCAGAGTTTGTTCATATTTGATTCACTGGTTACTAAACCAGCTTTTGGACCTGTTACCACCAAGAAAGCTCTGTCTTTGCCTATCGCCCTTGCCTCACTATTGGCACAGGATGTAGCCTGCCCACTCTATTTCCTGGGGTGTGATGGGAGCAGAGAACTGTGAGCTTAAAGGCAGGGACTGAACTTCCAACTTCTCTGCCTGCCTCTCGTCCCAATGTGTTTGCTCTTTCCTTGTGATTGTTTGATTAGGAAATGCTTTGGTCAGCCACAACGGTTGCTTCATAGCAACATGAGTTTAGTAGAAGTGACCAGAGGGGGACCCCCCCCCCACGCTTGGTTTTAGAAACCGAGGAACAGCTAAACCTTTTTTTGTTCATGTTCCCCAGTTCTCTTGACACTTCTGTCCTTGCCCTCCCTAGACTAGGTGAAGCCAAGGCAGAGAAGGATGGCTGGCCCTCAGGTTTTGTCAGTTGTCTTTGATGTCCCTCAATAATGGGGTCCTTGTGGAAGGATGTGTGTCCAGTTCTGCAGGTGAGGGTGTGGCTGTCTGCAGGGTGTCTCTGTGGAATCCACTGGTTAAGCACATGTGTGGAGAGTTGGTTTGAAACCTCGGCTTTTTCTAACTATGTGGCCTTGGTCAAATCACAGGCTCTCTGAGTTTCAAGTGTCCCATGTATGGGACAGGGGTGATTAATGTCTACTACCTCATGCTCTCTCTGGTTGTGAGCATTGAGAGAGTGTATATGGTCAACATAATGTACGACGGCGCAGTGCTTGCCACGTTCTGAGAGCTCAAATGTTAGCAGGTATTATTTATTATCCTAATGTTGAAATTTCCGCACCATTTGGCCCCTGCCTACTTCATCTTGCCGCTCTGTCCAGTTTTCCGTGGCCTCTGCCTGGAATTTGCCTTTCCTCTGTCCCAAGCCTCCAACCTTGTCTTTCAAGATGGGTAGAGGGTCTCCTGAGAAGTCCTGTGTGACCCCGTCCACATTCTCACCTCTATCTACAAATATGTCTTTACTCCTTTCCCAGTAACTGTACTATCAACTTCCTGGGCAAGGGCTATGATGCCTGACTTATCTGTGTATCTCTTAATATCTGCACCCCCTCTAGGACCTTGCAGGCTTACAGTAGACCCCTAATAAATGTTGGATGAATAAGGGAGAGTACATGTGTGTATTTGCTTTTTGGGCGTTTGTGTGTGTGTGAGAGACTGTGGTGAGTCCAAGTCTCTGTGCATCTCACAGTGTCTTTCTCTAGTGTGTGTGACAAGGGCTTATCTCCAGGTGTGTCAGATGGTGACTGAGTGTGGAACTCTATCTCTGACAGTTTGTGTCTGTTTCTGAGACAAGTGCATGTCTGTGTGGGTCTGTCTGTGACAGTGCATCTGTGGTTTCTTTCTGATAGGGTGGATGTCCGTTTGTATTCCTGTGACAGATTCTGGGTAGCTATTTCTGGACAGTTTCAGTGACAACACTGCATGTCTGCTGGTGTGTGTGTGTGTGTGTGTGTCTGTGACTGGGTCAGTCCATGTCTGTTTTTGTGACACTGCCTATCTGTGGCTCTATCACATAAGTATATGCCTGCCTTTGGAGCAGTGCATGTGTGTCTTGAGCATCTGTGTGTCTTCCTGTGACAGACTCTGGGTCTCATTTCTGGGACAGTACAAGTCTTTCTGTGACACTGTATGTCTGATGGTGCCAGTATCTTTGTGACAAGTTTTGGCGGTATATCTGACAGGACATTTCTGTGTCTTTGTCACATGGCAGTGTAGGTCTATGTGAATCTATCTGGAGTGCCTTTCTGTAACAGTGCATCTCTGGTGTCATTCTGGGACATAATTTTCTGGCAGCATGCCTGCCTGACAGTAGATTTCACCCTCTGTGTGACAGTACATATGTACATGTGTGTCTAGGACAAGTTCATGTGAATGTGTCTGGCCGTATGTGTTTGTGTATTTCTCACATGCTGCTTTTGTGTGTGTGTCTTTGGAGTGCATGTCTGTCCGTTTGCAGCATGAGGCCTATTTTTCCCAAATTTGTGACTGAGGGTATTTTACTACCTCCCCGAGCCCTCGTAGCCCCTGTCTCTCATCCAGAAGCACACCCCAAGCCACCACCACTCTGGCTTGCTCCCAACCCCAAGAAGCCCCGCCCCCGCCATTCCAGATTCTAGAACTGCTGACTGGGTTCATGGCTGGGTCTAGCCAGGTCTGTCTACGTTAAGGGTTCCACAAACACCCCACAGGCCATGGCCTCAGGGCATGGGAACGGTGCCTTGGACCAGCGCTTCCCCTGAGGTGGTTGTCAGGGAGGTTAGCCCTCCCTGACAGCTGAACAGGTTCTTCCAGGATCCCCGGCTTCAGTTTCCGGGCGGAGGCCGCCGGGCGCCTAGAGGGCTCTGGTCCTGGTTTGAGGAGCACCCTTCCGGAGACAGCGTCCTGGATAACCACAGGCCAGGATTCTTAGAACCCTTAGAAGGCCTGGCGTTAACTCCGCGCTAATCTCGAGGCAGCGGCGGCCAACCAACTTCCTAGGAAAGGAGGCGGTGCAGTTTTTTTTTGTTTATATATACACATACAGACACATATATAAAAACAACTCCGCGCAACAACCAAAACAAAAGCGCTTGCTGCAAAAGGGATTCCCAAAAGCAGTTTCCTCTTCGCACGCACCCCCTCATTTGTATGCAGACCCCGCCCCCGCGGAAGATCCGGGCATGTATTTGCATAAGAGGGTACTTGAAACGTTGAGGGTGGCATGCAAATAAGGACTGGCTCCGATTGGCTGGGGTACAGCAGGTGCTGCGTCCGGATTGATCAAAGCCAAGTGGGCGGGGCCGTCGCCCGGGGCGACTCTCTCGGGAAGCTAGTGCCCTGTCTCAGTAGCGTCGGGGCTGGCGCGCGCGGCGAATCTTAAGGTTGTGCTGTTTGCCGGCTCTTCGGGGCCACCAGTTTCCTTACCTTCCACCCTGGCGCCCCCCAGTCCTGGTTCCCCGGCCTCGCTGCCCGGGGCGTCCACGCCTTGCGGGCTCAGCGGGCTCAATCTGCGCAGCTCCTCCTCCATGTTGACTAAGCCTCTGCAGGGGCTCCCGGTGGCCCCCATGACCCCCACGCCGCCGCCAGGTGAGAGAGGCTCCCCTACCGCGCGACCAGGCCGGGCGGGCTGAAGTGGTTGAGGGCGGCGCGGGGGGAGGGGGAGAGGTTCGCGGCCGGCCTCAGCACGCCGCCACCCTGACTTCCTCGCCTCCGCCTGCGTAGGAGGCAAGGATCGGGAAGCGTTCGAGGCCGAGTACCGACTTGGCCCCCTCCTGGGTAAGGGGGGCTTTGGCACCGTCTTCGCAGGACATCGCGTCACAGACCGACTCCAGGTATCCACCACGAGGGTCTTGGGAGGGCCAGGTGTGTGTGGCAGCGGCGGGAGCCCCGGGGCTGGGATGCTAATTGAGCAGGGAATGAGCCTACAGTGTGCGAGTGGTAGGGTCATAAGGGCCGGGATCCGGGTTGCTGAGGGTGTCTTGAGTGCGCGCGCGCGTGTGTGTGTGTGTGTGGCGGTCCAGGTGGGTATGTGGGGGAAGGGGGTGTTTCAGGGCAAGGATTCTGGAAGTCCAGGGAGTGAGACTGGAGAGTGGCGGGTCGTGAGGACTCTAGACCTTGCGATCCAGGAGAGATGTATATATGTGGGAAGGTGGGGACCTAGAGTTGAGATTTTTGGGATTTTGGAGGCAGGTATCCAGGGTGGAGCCGTGAGAACCAGGACTCCCCCTACAGGGTTGGGGTGTCCTGGGGCTGGATGGGAAGATCGAGGGTTTGGGGTGTTAGGAAATTCAGAACTCGTCACGTGGAGTGAGGGGTCCTGAAGCCTTGAGAAGGAAGAGCCCAGGGCCAAAGATGGTGGGAGAGGTGTACTTGGTTTTGGAGACGTGGAGCGCAGGGAAGAAGCACCAGCTCATTTGGGGTTGTGGTGTGGAGTGGTTGGTTGGGACCAGAAAAACTAGGGTGAGGGTCCAGACCGGGAGAGGTCTGAGGGTCATGTGCTGGCCCCCTCACCTCAGCCCGCTTCTTCAGGTGGCCATCAAAGTGATCCCCCGGAATCGCGTGCTGGGCTGGTCCCCCTGGGTGAGTATCTTTGCAGTCCTTTTTGACCTGGCGACGCCATCTCTGACGATGGATTTCGCCTTTCTATGGTTTGTATAACTCCTTGGGCCCTGTAACGGTGAGAACACTCCTACCAGCCCATGTTTACTCCCCTGTGGTGATATCCACACCTCCATACAGTTCTGACTCACCCCAGTTCCCCTAGAGCCCTGGATTCTCCCCTCCCACCCTCCTTTCTCAGCCTCCAAACATTGCCTCAAGGGCTGCCCGCCGGGCATGCTGGTGAGGAAAGAGGGGCAGAGGTCATTGGTTGCCATGGTGACGGTGGCTGCTTCTCTTCTGCCTTTAGAGCGCTAACGGACAACAGGGCGGGTCTGGGCAAGTTGTAGGGGCGGGAGCGCCCCCTGGCGGGCTCTGGGGAAACTGCGCCTGAGCAGGCTGCGGGACCCAGAGGGAGAAGGTGCCCCTGCGCAGTAGCGGAATTTTCATCACCGTGAGAAAGCCTGTCTGCGGCTGTGCAAGTCAGTGCACTGACCGGCAGAGGGCCCCAGGTCAGGCAGGAAGGCTGCTTCTGGCAGTCCGAGTGCCCGCGCAAGGATTTGAGAGTGGAGCGGGTTTTGTGACCAGTAACATGTATGCGTTTTATTGAGCACCGACAGTATGCCTCAGACTTTGCTTCATCGTAAAAGCTTACTGTGTTCCAAGTTCCACCAAGTACTTTCATTCAACACGGTTCTAGATGCTTGGTGACAGTGACAAAATATCACATAATGACACTATTGAGTTCTTACTTTGTGCCAGTTCCTTTGCAGTTAATCACTTTTAGCTATTTAACAACTGTATATTAGCACCTAGAACGTGCCAGGTACAATTCTAGGCACTTGGCAAAATATTACATTTATTGAGAGCTCTTTTTGGGCTAGTCCTTTTCTACTAATTGCTTTCACCTATTTAACAACTATGTATTGAGCTCTGCCCTGTTACCAAGCATTGTTCTAGTGTTTGAGCTATGGCAATGAACAAAGCAAACCATCACACAATAATAGTATTTATTGAGTGCTAACTGTGTCAGATTCTATGCTATAAAGTGCTTTTATCTATTTAAAACATTTTTAACATTTATCAAGCAACACTGTGTGTAAGGTACTATTCTATATTCTAGTCTCTTTACAGATGTCAGTGGACAAAACAGATAAATTACTACATAATAGTGTTTATCACTTGCTTCTGCTGAAGGCCTTTTGTTAAGAACCACCTTCATTTATTCCTCAAACATTTCCTGAGGGAATTCCCTGGTGGTCCAGTGGTTGAGATTCGGCACTTTCACTGCTGTGGCCCAGGTTCAGTCCCTGGTTGGGGAACTAGGATCCTGCAAGTGGCCAAAAAAAAAAAAAAAGAACTGAGCTCCTATTACATGCCAGATGTGCAAAGGCTTTGGCTTTTTTAAAATTAAATTTTATTGGAATATAGTTGATTCACAATGTTGTGTTAGTTTCTGCTGTACAGCAAAGTGAATCAGTTATAAATATACATATATCCACTTTTACTTTTTTTAGATTCTTTCCCAATATAGGTCATTACAGAGTATTGAGTTCCCTGTGCTATACAGTAGGTCCGTATTAGTTATCTATTTTATATATAGTAGTGTTAACATGTCAATCCCAATCTCCCAATTTATCCCTCCCCACCCCATAGCCTTAAGCTTGAATCACCTTCCCAATGGCTATGTGAGTTTAAGCCCTTAAGATGAGAGAACTGAGGCCCAGGGAAGGAAGCAGGTTGCTCAAGGCCACACAGTCAGGAGGCTGAGGAGCTATGATTTAAGTTCAGGCGAGAAGTCAGCCTCAAAGCTGCTAGCCTGATGTCTGTATTCTCTTTTCTCTCCCTGCTTCCCCCCACCCAGTCAGACTCAGTCACATGCCCACTGGAAGTGGCACTGCTATGGAAGGTGGGTGCAGGTGGTGGACACCCTGGTGTGATCCGCCTGCTTGACTGGTTCGAGACACCAGAGGGCTTCATGCTGGTCCTTGAGCGGCCTCTGCCTGCCCAGGATCTCTTTGACTACATCACAGAGCAGGGCCCGTTGGGTGAAGGCCGAAGCCGCTGTCTCTTTGCCCAGGTAGTGGCAGCTGTTCGGCACTGCCATGCCCGTGGAGTTGTCCATCGTGACATCAAGGATGAGAACATCCTGATGGACCTCCGCCGGGGCTGTGCCAAACTCATTGATTTTGGTTCTGGCGCCCTGCTTCATGATGAACCCTACAGTGACTTTGATGGTAAGGCTTCCCTAAATCTCTGTGGGGGGAGTTTTCACCTTTTATCTTTTTGGTCTCTTGACATTTGCCCTCCAGTGCTGGGGTATCCTGTAACCCTTGATCTATAGTACACCTTTATAAGGTTCTTGAGTTTTAATTTTAGGGGCTTTCAAGCCTTGCCCTCTAATAAGTCCATCTTCTGACAGTGCCCTGATCTTGTTCTGGGCTCTTATTCTGTTGATGGGATCCTGCTATTATCCTGAGTCTTCTTTTTCTGGTAAGGAGGTCCTACTGTACCTTTTAAGTGCTTTTATTCCATTGAGCTTCTATTTCTGGTGAGGGGACCCTGCTCATACAGTGAGTTCTCTTAATTCTAGTGAAGCAACCATACTTCCTGGGGAGGGTGGGATGGGAGAAGGGCATTATCAGAGAATGGTCTAACATGTGGCTTATGTGCAGGGACAAGGGTGTACAGCCCCCCGGAGTGGATCTCTCGTCATCAGTACCACGCACTCCCAGCCACTGTCTGGTCACTGGGTATCCTCCTCTATGACATGGTATGTGGGGACATTCCCTTTGAGAGAGACCAGGAGATTCTGGAGGCTGAGCTCCACTTCCCTGCCCACGTCTCCCCAGGTGAGGCCCCACCCGCCCTAGCCCACCAGACTTCATCCCTCCCAGGGATTGGTGCCCCCAACTCACTGCTAATCTCCTGCGTGCTTCTGATCTGCAGATTGTTGTGCCCTAATCCGCCGGTGCCTGGCTCCCAAACCCTCTGCCCGACCCACACTGGAGGAGATCCTGCTGGACCCCTGGATGCAGACACCAGCCGAGGATGCATCCCTCAACACTCCCAAAGGGAGTTCCACCCCTTTGGCCTGGTCCCTACTGCCCTAGTCCTGGCCAGGGCCCCCATTAGTTGGAATAGCCATCCCATGGCCACGCCACAGGGATAGATGGACATCTGTTGATCTGGTTTTACAGGTCATTAAAAATCCAGTGTTACTAGGGTCAGAGATTGGGGATCAGGTGTCAGAAGACATAAGCCAAGTTTACCTAGTCCCTATCCCAATCCTGCTAAGGAGCCTTCCAGAACGTATGCTCTGTTATTCTGGAGGGGGTCCTTCTTTGCTACTTGTTTTGCTAAGGGTGTTTATTTGGTTGAAATTACATTCTGAGCCTGCAGGGCTCTTATTCTGATGAGCAGTAACCCCTACACTGGCACCTCCTGCTACCACCACACAAACTTAGTTTAAATGCTCTGACTTGGGCAAGGGTGCTTTCCTTCCAATACCCCAGCGGCTCTTATTTTAGCAAAGGGACACTTTCCCCTAGCCTAGGGTCCCATATTCAGTCAAGCTGCTTGCCTACCTCAGCCCAGCATTGTTTATTCTGGGGGAGGTAAGCCCTATTGTTGTCCCAGGGCTTTTGTGTGTGTGTGTGTGTGAGGGGACCCTACTCTGTTATCCCAAGTGCTCTTATTCTGGTGAGGAGAAACCCCACTTTCATGATTTGGGAGGGGATGGGAGATGGACACTAGGTCCACTAGGATGGGGTGGATGGTTTTTTGGGGGATGGGGTGAGGGAAATGTCTTGTTTGTTCTCCTAGGGCCCCACCCTCCACCTTTTCTTGATTCTTGCTGCCTCCTTCTGAGCCAGGGTTGTCCAGTTGCTGAAATGTAAATACTCATGTATTGGGGAAGGAGAGCTCCAACTGTATCTTCCTCTTCCTTCTCCCCCGCCTGGATTATTTAAAAAGCCATGTGTGGAAACCCACTATTTAATAAATGTAATAGAATCAGAAGCGACTGGCCATTTGTAGATGTGGTGAGGCATTCGTGGAGCATCTGTTGAATGCTGAGCCAAGAGGGAGATGCATTGGACCTCTCTGCCCACGGGAAGCCTCAGTCTTGTGGTGCCATCCTGAAGATCTTTTATGGGTTCATTTAAGGTGAAAGAAAAACTTGATTTTCCCCTCAGCTCTTATGTAGCACCCCGTATGTGCAGAAGGGCTGCTTTGGAGATACCGTAGACATTGAAGATGTCTGGGACACACTCCCAAATCAAAGATGGTCAGCTCAGAGGCAGAAAAAACTCCTTTCCCCCAACCCCAGGGGAGGAAATACCTTCCCCATGGGAGAAGAAAAGCCCTTTCTGGGGCTTGGTGAGGGCAGGGTGGGGGTTGAGCGCTGACAGGAATCTTCCTAGCCCTTCCTTGTTTTCTAATAACGTCCAAGGTGGAGTCACCTGTTTTGCCCCTACCTTTTTCACCTCTTCCTTGTCTTCTTACCTGTTCATCCCGCTCACTTCAACTTCCTCAACTCTTGACTTAACCTGCCCTGCCCTATTTTATCA
Source organism: Lipotes vexillifer (assembly GCF_000442215.2). NCBI lineage: Eukaryota > Metazoa > Chordata > Mammalia > Artiodactyla > Lipotidae > Lipotes > Lipotes vexillifer. The sequence continues at coordinate 1,791,021 of NW_006777287.1, read as the reverse complement.
TAGTTGCACTTGTCCCGACCTCAGCTGTACCTTCTCTTGCCCTGCTTTCAACAGCTAACCTAGGGAATTTCCTGGCTGTCCAGTGGTTAGGACTAGGTGCTAGTCCTAACTGCGGTGGCCCGGGTTCAAACCCTGGTCGAGGAACTAAGATCATGCAAGCCAGGCAGCGTGGCAAAAAAAAAAACCCAAAAAACAACTAACCTGTAAACCTCTCACCTGCTGGCTTACCTACCCCCTTCTCACTTTTCCATTCTTAATGGTGACTCACTTGTCCTCCCTTCTCAGTCTGAACTCTCCTGTGCCATTTCACTAGTATATCCTCAACTGCCCTGCCTTTATCTGCTCGCTTACCTGCCTGACCCTCACCTGCCCTGTTCCCTCAAAGTCTCACTTCCCTCCCAGATACCCGCTGTCTCTCCAGGGGGCGGGGGTTGGCCTCGCCGGCAGAAGGGAGAACTAAAGTCCAACCCGGAAGGACCCAGGAGTTTTGATGCAGAAAGGGCGGTGCCATCAGAAGGTGGCAATAAAGAGCCGAGACAGGAGACGGACACCGGAACCAAAGAGACGAGGAGACAGAATGGGCGGGCGATATGGAAAGCGGGGTCAAAGAAGATGAGGGCGGGTTTAGTAACGGGAGTGAGCTAAAGAGGCTCTGTAAAGAAGTGGGAGAGTGAGCCGGCTGCGTGCCCTGTCTCCGGATCTCAACGGAATTTGGAAATCCTGAGGCCGCTCTTAGACTAGCGTTCAGGAACGAACGAGGAGAGCCACCACTCTGGGAAGCTTCTCGCTCGCCCCATTCCCCACACCGGGGTCCCGGAAGCGGAAGTAACGGACACGGAAGTGGCTTACTGTTGCCGAGGGGACGGGCCAGGCAGATGCCAACATGGCAGCGGTGGGGTCCGGCGGTTCCCCCGCGGCGGCCGGGCCTGGGGCGGTCTCTGCAGGGACATTGGAGCCTGGGACCCCGACTGCGGGTGAGACAGGCTGTGGCTGAGCAGTCGGCGGCGGGCCGGGGGGTGGGATCGCTGGGGGGTCAGAAAGGTTCCTCACTGAGGCGAGAGGGAGCATCCCGTACGGACCAACCTATGTGTGGGGAGTGGGGGGTGGGAGGAGGACGTGTGTTTTGGGGGCGGGGAAGAGACCATTCTGAGGGTGATGGGGAGGTCCCTTCTGCAAGTGGGGAGTAGAGACCATTCTGAGTTGGAGGCGGGTGTTTCCTTTTGAGGAGGCTAAGACCACTAAGACCATTCTGAGTGTGTGTGGGGGTCCGTCCTTATACAAGGGAGAGACCATTCAGGGAGCGGGAGAGTTCTTCCTTACAGAAGGGAGGAGCTGTTCTGAGGGAGGTGGTTTCTTCCTTGTAAAGGGACAGGGGTATTGTGAGTTAGGGTGGGGCAGGTTCTTCCTTATATGACTTAGAATGTTTTGAGGATAGGGATGTCCTATAGGACATAGGGAGAAGACAGTTCTGGGGGTCCCTTCCAGATGGAGATAGTTCATTGTATGTTGCAGTGGGAGGGGCCTTCCTTATATGGCGGAGAAAGGACGTCCTGAGGGTGCCAGGCCATTCCTTATAACGGGGAGAGTTCATTGTGAGTGTGAGCAGGACAAGGGATAATTCCTTGGGTGGGGGTATGCGGTGGTGGGAGGATGATTGGTGTATAGGGAAATATTTCCTTATATCGTTAAGGGACCCAGACCATTCTTAGTGGAGTAACCATTTACTACATGGGGTTCAATCCTTTGGGCAGTGAGGGAATCATTTCTTATATTTGTTAGACCATTCTGGGGCAGGGAGGAATCAGTCATAGGCGGGAGGGGTTGGAGAGACCATTCTGAGTGTAAGGGAATAGAATAATTTAGATGAGAGAACGTTCCTTAAGGGATGGACATGCCTTATACAGTGGTCTCATTCCTTGTAATAGGGTATCATTTTTCACATGAGACAATCCTTCACTAAATAGAACCATCATTTCATATAAATCTTTGGTTGTTCATCCATAAAATGGGAACACTGATAGTTCCTTCAGAGATCAGAGCCATGTAGGGGTCTGTTGAGGTGATCCATATAAATCCCTTATCCCAGTGATAGGCACGCAGTAAGCACTCAATAAATGTCGAGGATGCAGTTGGTATTCTGCCCAGGGCAGGGTTGCTTCTCACTCAGGGGAGGGAGAGAGAGGGCTGAGGTGGGTGTCCAGGACCTGCCCCACCCATTTCCTGCCACCTCAGCAAGGATTCCAGGTATGGGCTGGACAGGGAGAGGCCCACTTCTCCCTTTCTGGCTCTTCCTGCCTGTGGCTGAGGCAGTGGAAGCTGGCAGGGATGAGACTCACGTTGGGTCAGGATAGGCAGGCAGAAGGAGGAAGTAGCGGTGGCTAGGAGGATCCTGGTCGAGAAAGGAGAGGGGAGGGTGGTAGTGTGGTTATGCCACAGCAGCTTTTGATCCCTTCTTCCCCCTTACTCCTTCCATTCCCCACAGCTCACCGGCGCCTCAAATACATATCCCTAGCTGTGCTGGTGGTCCAGAATGCCTCCCTCATCCTCAGCATCCGCTATGCCCGCACATTGCCTGGGGACCGCTTCTTTGCCACCACTGCTGTGGTCATGGCTGAAGTGCTCAAAGGTCTCACTTGCCTGCTGCTGCTCTTCGCACAGAAGAGGGGTATGAGCCAGGGAGGGGGGCTTCAGGGAGGGGGGCTGCATTGGAGTCGGTGGGTGGCAGTGTGTGTGTATGTGTGTGTGTGTGTGTGTGTGTTTACGTACCCGCTCCCACGTGGAGGGTTTGGTTGGGGGATTATCTCTGTGTCTCTGAAAATGCCTGGGGACTGTGTAAGTGTGGCTTGGCTGCCTTGTACCTCCAGCTATGAGTAGTTGCATCCACATGTTTATACCCCTAACTACCCAGGAGCTGGCCAGTAAACACTGAAGGAATGAGACAGTCTGTGCCCATAAGGTAGCAGGTGACCCTTACATGATGATTTATTGATTTCTCTCTAACTTTTCATTATGGAGAATTTCAAACACAAAATCAGAGAAAATAATAAAATGGTAAAATATCCGTGTCCCATCACCGAGATTCAGCAATGATCAACTCATGGCCACTCTGCCATTAAACAGCATCAGTGATTATCCACTCACTACCAATCTATGTGTCTGTTTACCTACTCCTGCACCTTGATATATATATATATATATATATGTGTGTGTGTGTGTGTGTGTGTTTACGTACCCGCTCCCCCGTGGAGGGTTTGGGTGGGGGGTTATCTCTGTGTCTCTGAAAATGCCTGGGGC
>NW_006777287.1:1786266-1787593 GCF_000442215.2 Lipotes vexillifer | reverse complement strand
CATCGGCAGGCGGACTCTCAATCACTGCGCCACCGGGGAAGCCCCACCTTGTTATATTGAAGTATGTCCCACATGAAGTATTATTTTGAAGTAAATTCCCTCTTATTATCTTGAGTAAATATTTCGGTACATTTAAAATAATGACTTCAATCAGTCATGACTGTTAGAAATCATACATCAAAAAAGTAACAATAATTTTTTAAGTTAATCAAATAATCAAATATCCAGTCAGTGTTCAAATTCGTAATGATTTCTCAAATGTCATAAAAGTTTTAAAAATTTTGTTTGAATCAGGTTTATATAAAGTCAGTGCTTTGTAATTGGTTGGTGTCTTCTAGGTCGGCTAGCGTCTAGGTTCCCCTCCAACTGTTTTTTTTTCTCTCTGCAGTTAATTTCTCGAAGACATAAGGTTGTTTGTCTTGTAGACTTTGGGTAGCCTGGATTTTGCTGAGTGCCTCCCACTGGTCTCATTTAACATGTTCTTCTGCCCTCTATATTTCCTATAAGTTGAATTTATTTACTAATTTAAACACCTCCCCAAAGGCCTTCTTTAAAATGTTGCCCAGTCATTTCTCTATAAAGGCCTCGCATGCGGCTCTGCCCTAGGTATTTACACTGAAGAAAGCATTTTCACCCACTCATTAGCTCCAGGGCCCTGGGAGGCAGCAGTTTAGGAACTCATCTGCTCTGTTCTAGATTGATTCTGAGACGGTTCGAGTGAACACTGTGTGGCAGGCCATGTTCTGGCTGTGGAGGTGGACATGTTAGCGATGCAGACGTGCATCTTGCCCTCAGGGGGCTGATATTTTAGATGGGGAGAAGCAAATAGCTACAGGTTAATCACAGCTTTCATCTCTTATCTACAATTTCAGCAACCCCCCCTCCCGTTCTATTTTTTTAGTTTTCTCATTTGGTGTGAATGTGTCCACGGGTCACTGCAGAAATATGAATGTGCTTGATTACGGTGTGCAGCCCCATACACGTTGTGTGTGTTATGTGAAATATATAGCATATATGCCATGTTACCTTTCTAACACCTGGACATTCTTGAACACCCAAACCCCTGGGCCCAGGGAATTTGGGTAAAGGGTTAGAGATTGATAGTTACTCCTGGGATTAATGCCATGAAGGGAAAGGGCAGGGTTTTGTGAATGAGCATCAGCAGGAGTTCCTGCAGTAACCTTGTACAGTGGTTGTGGGGTTTTCCCTGAGGAGGGACACTCAGATGAGTCTTAAAAGATGAACTGCAGGGCTTCCCTGGTGGCGCAGTGGTTGGGGGTCCGCCTGCCGGTGCGGGGGACACGGGTTCGTGCCCCGGTCCGGGAGG
>NW_006777287.1:1784106-1786089 GCF_000442215.2 Lipotes vexillifer | reverse complement strand
AAAAAAAAAAAAAAAAAAAAAAAAAAAAAAAAAAAAGATGAACTGCAAAAAAGTGGGGTGAGATTTGCAAAGGTCTTATTATATAGGAAAGTATTCTCATTTATTGATTGGAGCAGGTCCCAACCAGACTTTCTGCTTTAGAGTCAAGCCTGCATTCTTCCATGTGACGGGCAAATGCTTGGTGTGTGTGGGGCTGACAGAAGGAGGCGGCCAAGTGGAAGATGGCCCCTGCCCTCAGGCAGCTCTCAGGCTAGGAAGGAACTAGGAAAAGTCTAAAAGTTGAGTCTAAGGGACTTCCCTGGCAGTCCAGTAGTTAAGGCTTCGCCTTCCAATGCAGGGGGTGTGGGTTCGTTCGATCCCTGGTCAGGGAGCTAAGATCTCACATGCCTCGCGGCCAAAAAACCAAAATGTAAAACAGAAGCAATATTGTACAAATTCAATAAAGACTTTTAAAATGGTCCACATCAAAAAAATCTTCAAAAAAAATAAAAGCTGAGTCTAAAACTTTCCCTCTGCTTGGTAAACAGCTTTCCACCCACACTCCTAGAGCTTCTACTTCACAAGCTCCTAGTTAGTGCTGATTATTTCATTGCACAGACTGTACTGAGTGCTTGCCCTGGGACTTTGTGCCAGGGAGGTGGGCTCTAAGATGAGTGAAATATGGTCTGTGATTCTCAGACTGAGTATCTGAAAGGCTTGCTGGAGACATGTTTGTACTGTAGAGAAGCCGAGAGTGCAGACCTCATTCTAGCCCTCAGGGAGTCAGAGTGTGGTGGGGAGACACAGGACCAGGCCCAGTCCTGTCCTTTAGAGGATCCCCATCTTTGGAAGTCAGTGCTAAACAGGGCTCTCCTCCCTCCACCTAGGTAACGTGAAGCACCTGGTTCTTTTCCTCCACGAGGCTGTCCTGGTGCAGTATGTGGACACACTCAAGCTCGCAGTGCCCTCTCTCATCTACACCTTGCAGAATAACCTCCAGTATGTTGCCATCTCCAACCTGCCAGCTGCCACTTTCCAGGTGAGCCCCAAGCCCAGGAACTGGCTGGGGTGGGGGATATAGGATGTTGGGGAGGGAGGGCTGCAGAGAGCGGGGGCTGTGTTTCCTCCAGAATGTCCTTGGATCTTCCTCAACCTCGGTTTCCTCATCTGTGAGAACTGGGAATGGAAATGGTAATAGTAGCTACTCACTGAGATGATTAAAAGAAGTAATATCTGGGAAGAGCCCTTGGTTGGTGATGGATAAGCTTTAGGCTATTTACAAGCAACCTTTAAGATGGTTAAAGAGCCTGGATTCTGGGGCCAGGCTGCCTGGGTTCAAATCCCAGCTCTGCTACGTTCCAGCTGTGTGATATTGGGCAAGTCACTTAACCTCTCCAGCTCATCTTTAAATTGGACATTACAATAACACACTTCATATGTGAGGATTAAATGAATTCATGTGAAGTGCTTAGACCCACACCTGGCACATAGTAAGCTCTATGTAAATGTTTACTGACGTCATTTCATGGCTGATTCATTTGTATCAACACATCCTTATCAAGACCTCCCTCATCAGGATGTTTACCATTCATTCATTACCTGCTGTGTGAGGTGCTTCACATACATCAGTTGTATTTACAGATGGTATGTCAGGGCTCAGACAGGGCAAGTGCTTTGTCCCTCGTCACACAGCTAGGACATGGGGTTGGGATGTGGACTTGGGTGTGGCCCAGGACGTCCTTGCACAGCCATCCTCCTGTGTACTTTCTGGGAGGCACCTCAGAGCTATTTAGCCGCATCTCAGTCAGTGGCCAGTGGCTGGATATTTTTGCTGTTTTTATGGTTATCTACCCCACCCTGTCCCTCCATTGTGCCTGGGGGCCCACAGTGGGTGCCGTCCCCAAAATGTACATGTTGGGGGTCGGGAGCAGCCCTCAGTGTCTTCCACATGCCACTCGCAGGTCACGTACCAGCTGAAGATCCTGACCACGGCACTGTTCTCCG
>NW_006777287.1:1781313-1783695 GCF_000442215.2 Lipotes vexillifer | reverse complement strand
CCGCAGCCTTTCCCGGCTGCAGTGGGCCTCCCTGCTGCTCCTCTTCACCGGAGTCGCCATTGTCCAGGCACAGCAAGCCGGCGGTGGGAGCCCGCGGCCTCTGGATCAGAACCCTGGGGCGGGCCTAGCAGCTGTCGTGGCGTCCTGTCTGTCCTCGGGATTTGCAGGTGTCTACTTTGAGAAGATCCTCAAAGGCAGCTCAGGCTCCGTGTGGCTGCGCAACCTGCAGCTGGGCCTCTTCGGCACAGCCCTGGGCCTGGTGGGGCTCTGGTGGGCCGAGGGCACCGCTGTAGCCCACCGCGGCTTCTTTTTCGGGTACACGCCTGCTGTCTGGGGCGTGGTGCTCAACCAGGCCTTCGGCGGGCTACTGGTGGCTGTTGTCGTCAAGTATGCCGACAATATCCTCAAGGGCTTTGCCACCTCCTTGTCCATTGTGCTGTCTACTGTTGCCTCCATCCGCCTCTTTGGCTTCCACGTGGACCCTTTGTTTGCCCTTGGTGCAGGGCTGGTCATCGGTGCCGTCTACCTCTACAGCCTGCCCCGAGGTGCAGCCAAAGCCATAGCTTCCGTGTCTGCCTCCACCTCTGGGCCCTGCACTCGCCAGCAGCCTCCGGGGCAGCCACCGCCACCGCAGCTGTCTTCCCACCGTGGAGACGTCAGCACGGAGCCCTTTCTGCCAAAGTCAGTGCTGGTGAAGTGAGGGCTGGTGGTGGCGGTGGGGGGAGACAGGGGGGGACACTGGGTGGAGGGTATTGGGCATCTGCAGGGCCCAAGTTGCCACCGGGGCCTGGCTCCCCTGGGGTTGGAAGGGTCTTTTCTTCCAGGTTCTCGAGAATTCTGGAAGCTTGTGGGACTAGGGCAGGGCATCATGTGAACCCTTCCTTGTAGCCAGGGGGTTTTAGAGCTGCCTCCTCTGTCTCAGTCTAACCTCTTTGGGGACCGGGTTGGGGGTGTTGTTATTCAAGGCCTTTTTTGTCTGCCCCCCTCAGCCAGAGGCATCCTGTGTCTCATGCCTGGGAGAGTCCCTCCCAGCAATCCCTCCACCTTTGTAGGGACAAATTGGACAAAAATCCTACAGCTCTTTAGTAATGACTGATGCCTGTGTGTGGGGTTCTGATTCTGATAGCTTGAGGCCTTCCCTCCTCCCTGACAACCACACTGGATCATATTAGTAGCTTTTTGTGGCCTTGGGGCAGCTTCCCTAACACAGGGACTTGAAAATGGGCCTCTTGTGAGCACCCAGGGAGAGAGGAAGGGGGGCGACAGCTGAGATTTTTGCATCAGCCCATTCAAGGGGAGGGTGCAGTAGGGGCCATTTGTTTGTGATTTGGGGGTTTGTGGTGTAATCAGATGAATGATCCAGGGTGTGGGAAAAATGGAGAAGGGAGGTCCTTGAAGTGGTCTAATCTCATGGAATCTAAGACACTGTCAGTTGCTGGATGCAGGGTTATTTTCTAAGATATCCTGAGAGGAAAAATAAAGCTGCCAGCCACGCTCATTATACCCCACTGGCTGTACAAGGCACCCTTACTTCATGGGGAGGGGTGTCTTTAAATTGCTGAAATGTGGAACCTGCCCCCTGCACTCCCCAAAGCTTATTGACCCCTTAACTGTCTCCCGTGTGTGTGTGTGTGCGCGCGCGCGTGCGCGCACGCAATGCCTGGGCTGTCTTTGCTATATGTACATAGGGCCGTTGGATCTTTATTTTTGATTAATTTGTTCTGATTTTTTGGTTTGTTTTTTTAAGGAACTGTAATGAACAAATGTCAGGATACCCAATGCCAAATAAAGATATTGTATTTATTTAGTCCACGTGTAGCTTTCTGACCCAGGGTACCCGCTCTCTCCACATGGGCTCTGTTACTAACCCTGGGGACTACCAAGCCTCCCTAGTCATCCTTCCTTGCTCAGGACGTCCACCTGCCAGCCCACCCCAGCTTTCTGTGTTTTTCTTTCCTCCCCATTCCCACCACAGGTTGCTCACCAAGGTGAAGGGTTCCTAGCCGCTGGGATTGAAGACGCTGGCCTGGCCTCACTCTCCCTTCTTGCCCTGGTCCAGCCAGGACCAAACGCTCTGATCAGTACTGGGGGCGGGGGGGTAGACACCGAACCCCCTGTCCCCATACCCCCTCTCCCACGCAGGGCTGACATGACTAAACTCTGGCCCAGACAGGACCCAACCACCCCCATGCCCCTGCTACCCCTACACTATTTCTTAGGTGAGTTTTTGTAAATAAAGCGTGTTTTGCATCGTGCTGGCTTGGGTTGGGAAGTCTCAAAAGTGTGAGAGAAGGAAGCACTCAGGTCTCAAGGGCATGATCCACCGATTTTATTAAGTTAAGAACCCCAGGGTGGGCCGGGCTGGGGAAGGTTCATTCCTGC
>NW_006777287.1:1755062-1781230 GCF_000442215.2 Lipotes vexillifer | reverse complement strand
TTCCTGCTGCTTGGTTCGGGAGGCCTCGGCATTGGCCCGGAGCACAGCCCCCGGGGATGGGTAAGGGCGCTGCTGGAAGAGGGGCCCGGCTGCTGTTGTGTCTGCACCCGTCTTGGCCTCATTCCGCTTGGGGAGTCCTGTTGACCACGTGCCCCTGGGGGTGACAAGGGGCGGGGGCGGGAATGTATAATATGTGTACTGTGGCAGGCACCTCCCACCCACAACTGACAAAGGGGGAAAGGAGACAGGAAGAAAGGAACGGTCAGTGGTGCAGTGAGTCAAGAGGAAAAAGGAAGGGCTCTTGAGGGGTGGTCAATTACCGGGGTGCATCTGAGTACGAACTGGGGTCCATGGGGTCTAATTCTTCATCCTTCCGGCTTGCCACTGTGGAAGTAGGTGGCAGAGTGGGGTCTTCGACGGGGTCACAAGGAGTCCCCGATCACCGAGCTCTCCCATCCCCAGAAGAAATGGAGCCTGAGGCTTCCAGGCCCCAGGCTCAGGCACTCGTGTGAAGCCAAGCGAGGGCTTCCTTACACTGTGCCCCCCTGGCGCCCCCCTTGCCTCACCCCAGCTTACCCTTCTTGCTCTTGGGGTAGGGAGCCAACTCCTCCCGGCGATGGTGGCGCCGTTCTTTGCCCTCTTCCCGGTCCACCTTGTCATACCCGCGGTCCCGGTCCCGATCCCTGTCCCGCTCTCTCTCTCTGTCCACCTTGTCATAACCACGCTCCCGGTCTCTGTCAGACTTCTCGTGGCTCCGTTCTGACTTCTCATGGCCGCGTTCCGACTTCTCGTGACCTCGGTCCGATTTCTCGTGGCCCCGGTCCGATTTCTCATGGCTCCGATCCAACTTCTCCTCAGCATCTGGGGACATGAAAGCCTTGTGACCTTCCTCCTCCCACCTCAGGACCCAGCAGCCTCTGTCTTCAACAGACTCCTTTGTCTGGGGCTGGGTCTGCCTGGTCTTACCCGCCCTGGTCTTTTACCTGACCCCTCTTGGAGAACTGCTAGAACACTCAAGGCACCCTTGTATCTGCCAACTCACCTGCATTACTGCTCCTGAGCTTCTTGGCAGATTTGGAAACAACGGAGTTGGGATCATGTGGGGACAGCCAGGACACGAGGTCTGTGTCCGCATTCCAGTAGTAAGGGAGCCCGCTGCAGGGCAGTGGAGGGAGGGAGGGAGGGAAGGAATGTCAGCATGGATATCCTCTCCTTGTAGCCTCAACTCTTGTCTCCCCAGTCTCTGCCTGTACCTGCCCCATGCCAGGACCCTACAGGGAGGGACCCCCAGATCTCTTCCCTTGTGGCCCCCATTTACCCCCAGCCCACCCCCCTGCATCCCCAGACTCACCAGGAAGGGTCAAACACCTTGTACCAGCTTGGTGGCAGGCCCTCCAACCGGGTAGCCTCATAGTCCACAGGATCATCATCATAGTCCTCGGCAATGATCTCTTCCTCCGGTTCTGGCAGGACAAGGAGGGAAGGAGGACAGCAGTAAGGACCAGAGGGATCCCCATCCTGCAGTCAGGGCCTGGGAAGACACACTCACATTCACATGGACCACGTGTGTGTGCCAGGTCTCAAGTGCCCTAAAAAATATTGCTCACATTCCAAATCCAAGTATCTGAATATCAGGATTTACCAAAAAATTTACCCAAATCTGTTCTGTTTCTGGGTTCAGATATGACATAATGTTACCTGAACTTATCTGGTTTCAGACTTTAGACAGGGATTCATTAAAAAACATGTATCCATATTTATTCAGTTCCTGAGTTCAGACAGTATGTGATACCATACTATCCAAATCTGTTTGGATAAAATTAGTTTAAATAGCAAGGGGTTTATCTAAAAATATGTCCAAATCTGTTCAGCTCCCAAGCTTGGCAAATATGAGGTTTCTGACTCTGGTATATTGACTAGCAAGTTTGGATAGCAAGGGATTTATCCAAATGCTTCTCTGAATCTATTCAGTTCCTGAGGCCTACAACTGTTGTCAGTTACTATCAACAGAATGAAAAAGGTGTATGAGTACCTGTACCTCGTAGGTCTATCATAGATTTCACCTATGGATATAGCTAACAATGAAATGTATATGTCAGCAACAGCAGAGTGCCTGTCACACAACAGGCCCAAAATAGATGTCAGCTATAATCATCGGTATTTTTAGTAAGATATATACAATCAGCACAGGGCCTGGTACCAACAGCCTTAAAGTAAATGTCATATCAATGATCATTATCAGTATTATTAACCAAAGATCTATGCTTGGCACACAACAGGCTTGTAATAGATGTCACTTATCAATAAAGTGAAAATAAGATGAGTTTTCCAGTACCTGGAACACCCTAGCCCAAACTAGATGCCAGCTTTTGCTATTACTTACAATAAGGTAGAAATACTAGCAACAGCAGCACAGTAGGCCGAAATGATAGATCCTATCATTATTTTATATACTGTTCGCCATAATGTGTATGACAGACACTTAAGTAAACCCAAAATACATGTCAGCTATTGATACGGTGAACAATAAGGTATATATCACCAGCACAGTGCCTGGCTCCACAGTAGGTCTAAAATAATGTTATCTATTAGTATGGTAAAGAGCAAAGTATTAGCATCCTGCCACTGTGCTTGGCCCACAGGAGGCTGCGGTAGATGTCAGCTTCTGTCAACTGTTACTATCCTTACTATTAGATCATTTGTAACCACTTCCAGGGATTGATGGATGGATTAAACTTGGGATATAGAAGACCCAAAAATACACGTCAGCTGTCAGTATTATTAAGGATGAAATGTCTATACCCCGTCCCCACCCGCCTCCTCATACGGTAGGAATGGGTGTCAGGATACGCACTGTTAACAATGAAATGCCTGCCACCCCACTGCTTGGTGCGAAGTAGGTCCATGCTAGGTATCAAGTGGCAGTATCAACAACAAAGTGCCTGTCAAGCCTGCCACATTGGTAGGCCTATCTGCTCTTAGCTCTCTCACCGGGCTCCAGATGTTTGAGAATGCCTCTCTTGGCCAAGCGGGTCTGCAGCGCAACGGGCAGCGGCATAGCGAATAGCAGACAGACCTAGGGAAGAACAGACAGACCAAAAAACAGCTCAGATGAGGACTGAATCTGATCTTGTAACCAAGCGCCTCCCCCCAGCAAGTACTCATCTGGATCCCCACCTACACTAGGAGCTGGGCGACAGACCCTACGCTAAAAGGTGGAAGGGATAAATGGCAATATCACCAAAACTCTCACCAACCCTCCTCTCCCGGGCCGGGTGCTCCAGGACCGGGTTCCTCTCCCAGGTCCAGGCTCCGCCCACTGCCAAAGGGGCCAAAAGCGGCTGCCCCTCGCCCCAGAAATGGGCTCACCCAACTTCCCCCGAAGACTACCGGGTGGAAGGAACCAAAGCGCTGGGATGGGGGAGCAGAGTGCAACACCTCCAGCTCCAAAAAATGCGCCCACCCCGACATTACCAATACAGTCACGCGGGTAGTGGAAAGCTGACAGACTGGCCGTCTCTCTCTTGTCGCTTCTATGATTGCCAGGACTACACGACTCTCTTCTCCCAAACCCCAGAACGAGGTCCTCTCTCTGCGAGCCCGGAGGAAACGGCTAAGCTCAGGCTGCGGCGAAAGGACGACACAAACTTGGCTGGCCAATGAGAGTGCCCCTTGGTTTGACTTCTTCTGGCGAAACGACCCAATCACTGCCCTGGAATAGGTGGAACGCTCGAGCGCCTGTGTGCATTTATGGTGGGGGCGTGGCCCAGCCGGGGTTTAGTCAGACTGCGCGGCCGGACGCCGGCGCCATGGAGGAGTACGCTCGGGAACCTTGGTACGGCGAGGGGCGCAGGCCTCGGGACTGTTGCTGGGGCGCCACGGCCAGCGGTGGGAGGAGGGCGGGGGAGGCACCGGCCACACAGCGCCATGTCCCAGACTCGGGAGACTCTTAGACGTTTGTTGTCTCCTTCTGCTCCCCTCCACTTGCTTCCTCCTACTCGGGCTCCGTTAAGAGGGGCCACAACTGTGTGCCTAAAGGAGAAGGTGCGGTGCAAGGACGAACCACTCCACGTTTCCTTTGCCTTCGTACCTCCCAGTCTCTCTTTGTTATCGAACAGACACGCTGGTCGTATCTATTCCAGCCGAGGGGGTGGTGCGGTGTTGAGCGGTGCTGGATCATCCCCCCGGTCTGCGATTGGTTTTCCCAGTACCTCCCAGTCTCTCTTTGTTATCGAACAGACACGCTGGTCGTATCTATTCCAGCCGAGGGGGTGGTGCGGTGTTGAGCGGTGCTGGATCATCCCCCCGGTCTGCGATTGGTTTTTCCCAGTTGTACAGGTTTAAAAAAAAAAAAAAAAGAGGGTGTGGCTTGGTTGGACCTGCTCATTGTGGGAAAAGGGGGTGCGGGCCCGTTCTGCTTTAGTAACAGTGCTAGCTTAACACTTCTGTAGCGCTTATTTAAACTTGCCAACTCTTTGCTTGTTATCAATTCATTTAATCATTGATAGTAGTAAAGCGGTTGATTTCTTGGTTGGCTGCGAAGGGGAGGGGCGGACAGGGCAAAGACTAATATTTTCCCTCCTTCGCACTATTTCTTGCTTAAATGAGGGGGAGAATAATCTGTTATCTGAAATTCTGCTTCCCATTTGGGTGACTTAGTTTCTCCCAGTTGGAAAGAGTCCTTGTGACACGGCAAGAGGGAGGGCTCACATTAACCCCATCCTCCCCTTCCCGCTTGCAGCCCATGGCGAATTGTGGATGATTGCGGTGGCGCCTTCACTATGGGTGTTATCGGCGGTGGAGTCTTCCAGGCCATTAAGGGCTTCCGCAATGCCCCTGTCGTGAGTCCTGGCCTTCCCTGGGTGGCGCGGGGGTCCTGCCCTGCCCACATGGGATACTGTTATGAAAACTGCTTGGAGCTGCCAGTCACATGCACTTATTCATTCTGGTGCCTGCTCACCTACTATATGCCAGGCCTGGCTCCAGGATCTGGAAGTTTGGAGGAACTGCAAACATGACCTCTGCCCCCCACCCCCCTCACCCAACTGGAGCTCCTCTGTGGAAATGCTGTGATGTCAAAAGGGTCATCACCAAAACCTAAATGTGTGTGTGCAAAGCCAGTCAGATTTTACCTAGAGGCAGATTCTGGGTTGGAAGCCTGGATAGAGGGAAGTGACAGGAGTTTAACTGGCAGGAGGAGGACAGCCTTAAAGCTGAGAAAATGCTTTTAATTTAACGTAATCGACTCCCTCTCTCTCTCACTCTCTATGTCTGACAACCCCCCTCCCCTTCCTGGGAGACCTCATCAAATGTCATGACTTTAAATGCCATGCATTTGTCAAGGTCTCTGCAATTTCTCTGTCTAGCCCTGTCCCTCCCCTCATCTCCTGGAGCTCTCTTTCCTGGATCTTTGTCCACGTTTCTCCCTCTCATCCTCAAGGTCTCAGCATAAATGTCCCCCTCCTTAAAAAGGTCTTTCCTGACCCTTCAGCCACTGTCATAGCTCTTTTTCCTATTTCCTCTAGGGTTCTTATTGCTGTCTGAAACTATCTGTACCCTTATTTAGGATCTGTCTCCCCCACTATAATGTGAGCTCTGAGAGCGTAGGCGCCAGGTCTACCTTGTTTACTGCTGTATCCCTGCACACAGCATGGTGCCTGGCACATAGGTGCTAAGTAATGAATGAATGAATGATTTCTCATCCCAGCTCTGAGAGCACCTATATTGGGGTGCTCCCTAGCCCCCTAGTTCTTGGCCACTTCCCCACATCTCTACCCCTGATACCCCTCCAGGTTTCCTGCCCCCCATCCCTCTCTTAAAAGCTAGAAACCTTGTCTGCCAGTGGCCTCAACCGGGCTCTGATTCCCTTCCTCCTCACTTTCCTCCAGGGAATTCGGCACCGAATGAGAGGCAGTGTCAATGCTGTGAGGATCCGAGCCCCTCAGATTGGAGGTGAGAGGTTTGGGGAGACAGATGTGATAACAGAGTTGAGGTGGTTGCTCCTTTGAGTCTAGACTGCAAGTTGGGGGTCCAAATTCTAGTCCCATCTCTGCCTGGGACTTCCTGGGGGAGTGACGTTTCTCAACAATTTCATATGGGTGAGTTCTGGAGTTTAAATCCAGGCCCTGGCTCTTCCCTGCTGTGTGACCTTGGGCTAGTGGCTTAACCTCTCTGAACCTCATCTGCAACATGGGGATGACAAAACAGTAAGTTCTGTAATTTATGTAACTTAGGTAGTACTTACTAAGTGCTGGTTGCTCTGTTAAGCGCTTTGATAGTATTAACTAATATAAATTTTCAGAAGTCAAGTAACATGCAGTGCATAGATCAGGTCCTGGCACACAGTAAGACTTGAGTAAACATTTTAACTATTGTATTGTTAACTGGCTTTGCTAACCCCTTTCCTTCTCCCTGAAACCAAGGTCAGAATTCCAATTCTGTGTGGTAGTTACGAAGATCAAAGTTACTCTGTTAAAAGCCATATAGAAGGGAGTTCCCTGGTGGCCTGATGGTTAGGATTCCGGGCTTTCAGTGCTGTCACCCGGGTTCAATCCCTGGTCAGAGAACTGAGAGGAATGAGTGCATGGCGGGGCCAAGAAAAAAGCCATATAGAAGCAGATAAATCTGCCCGTAAATACTTGTCAGCCCCCTGTGAAGGTGAAGGGAGTGCCGATGGCAATTACAGACAGATTGAAGGAGCTACCACAGAGACAGATGGGGGCTCTCCCCTAGGAGTTTGCCATCTGCCTTTGCCTCTGGGTTTATCCCCCCATTCTTTGCCAGAGCGTTCAGGCCTTGGGAGTCCCTGAACCCTTAGCCGTATATTCTGGGGATTCCCCACAAACACTAATTAGGCCGTGGTACCCCAACAGGTAGCTTCGCAGTGTGGGGGGGCCTGTTCTCCACCATCGACTGCGGTCTGGTGCGGCTGCGGGGCAAGGAAGATCCCTGGAACTCCATCACCAGTGGAGCATTGACCGGGGCTGTGCTGGCTGCCCGCAGTGAGTGCCCCATCCCCAGGCCCCAGCCCCTTCCACCCTGTTCTGCCTGCTCTTACCTGTCTCCCCGTGCCTCCTCATTCCTCCAGGTGGCCCATTGGCCATGGTGGGCTCAGCAATGATGGGAGGCATTCTGTTGGCCCTCATCGAGGGTGTTGGCATCCTCCTCACTCGCTACACTGCCCAGCAGTTCCGCAATGGTGAGTTCCTGGTGAAGCTGGCCAGGGAGAGGTGGGAAATGCTCTCTGCCTTGCCTCCTCCACTCATCTTTATCCACTTCTCCCTGCTCCAGCACCCCCATTCCTGGACGACCCCAGCCAGCTGCCCCCTAAGGAGGGTACCCCGGCCCCCGGCTACCCCACCTATCAGCAATACCACTGAGGAAGTGACCGCCTGTCATCGCCACCGTGGGAGCTCCTCCTTGGTTCCCTCTGCGATGATCTACCTCTAAGGGAGGGCTGGCTCCCGGTTGGCCCTGGGACCCTCCAGAGAGGGCCTCTACTCTGTTCCCTTATCCCAGGTTGGGGGTGGGGCACCCCAGCTGCCCTGATGGGTGGGTCCCTTCTCTCTCAGGCACCCCAGCCCCCACTCATATGTAACAAGCTCTCACCCCAGTCCCTTTGCATGGCACCCTGATCAGTATTTAAAGCCAGTTTTGAAATGCCTATGTATGTACTCCTTGAGCCACCCATTGGAGCTGCTCTCTAGGACAAGGGGTAGAGCCCTCTTCAGGGACTTGGGAGCCCTAGGATTTGGAGTCCCACAGAGAGTGGACTCTAGTAGAGGTTTGTGGGATGAATGTGTAGGAGGGGGAATGAATCCAGATGTGAATAGTACATTAATAAGGGGGCCAAGTGTTGAATCACAAGCAGACAGAAGAGGAACAGGCTTGGGAAAGAAATGAGTGAACACAGGATTGCTGGGGTAGAGGGGTGGTTCAGCATGCGGCACCTCTGACCCCTCTCCCCCATGTCCCCATTGCAAAGACTGGGAAATCTGACCTCACAGTGAACTCTGTCTTTCTGAATACCAGTCACCCCGTTTGTGAAGATAATTCCCTCTCCATGTGGCCTCACCAGGGACCTGGGATGGAAGTAGGGGTCGGGGAGACCCAGCTTCCTTGAAGACGGTACCCTTAATTTTCTCTTTTGCACTACAGAGAGATTTCTGCTCTGCAATGCTCAGGGTTGTCAGTATTTAAGGTTACCGGATGAGGTTTCGTTTTGGGGGTGGAGTGGGGGTTATGGGAGAGAGATTTTCTCGGATGGACATCGGCTCCAAACACTGTCTCTTGCATGCAAACACCTACATGTGTGGGGCAGACGCCTCCACTGGGGTGCAGATGGCCTCATGGGAGACACACCAACTGTCCCTTTTATGCAAGCCATTGCAAAGAGGTGGAAATGCCCTCTCATACAAACTCGCTCCCTGGGGGTGCAAATGCGGAGTTCTCAGGCCTCCCAAGGCCCCAACGAGGTCCTAGTGGTCCTCGGAGGTAGTAGAAACTGCAACGCTGCTTGATGGACTCAGTGCCAGGCACGCGTAGCAGGCCCCGTGCACACAGCTCTCTCAGTGCCCCAGCAGGGCTCTGGCCTCGAATTTGCCGACTCCATGGCCATGCCAGCAGCAGCAACACACTTGCCTGGGTAGGACCAGGATGCCAGTCAGACCCTGGGTATCCCAGGCTGCAACCCTTGTATTTCCAGGCCACTTCCTTTGGTCCCGCCCATTCGGTACACCTAGGCAGCGCCCTTCCTCACCTCCAGGCCCCATCCCCACTGCGTTTCCAGCCCCCACCCTGCTCTTATCAAACAAAGGCCCACTAGCTCTCCTGAGCCTTTTCCTTCCTTGAGCCCTCAGGTTCCGCCCACCTCAGGCTGCGGTGCTGTTCACAGACCCTTTGTCTCCAGGCCCCGCCCCCAGGTCCACCCCTCTCTATCTTTCAGCCCTGCCCTCTAAGCCTCCTGCAGGCCCAGGTTTCCCGCTCTCAGAAGCCTCTAGGCCCTACCTCTTCCTGTTTTCAGGCCCCGCCCTCTCCTGCTCCTTAAGGTCCCGCCGCTTCGGGAACCTCAAATGCCCGGGCGCCCCGCCCTCCTCCCACTTTTGGGACCCCGCTCAAGGTCTCCGGGTCTGGAAGGCTGTTGGAGCCGTGGGGCCGTGGAACGGTTCATGGTGAAGTTCAGGGCCTTGTGCTCTGGCTCCTGGGGCTGCTGGCTGGGCCGGGCGGGACCAGTACTGGGTTTAGTAGCGGAGGACTGGGCTTCGGCTGAGAGTTGTAGAGCGGCATCGAGAGGTGGTGGGGCTTCGTGGCAGCCTAGCTGCCGCGGTGTCACCCGGCTCCTAGGTGGGGCTGGGGCGTCCGGTGTCGTGCAGGTCTCCGGAGCTGGGGGGAGTTGGGGCCAGGGCGAGTCCTCAGGCCCCGCCCCCTGACCTGACCGCGGGCCTGCTGCTCTTCCCAGAAGAAGGGAATGCGGGGTCAGGCCCCGGATGGTTTCCACCGGGGGTGGAGGGGATTGCAGAGACCCAGAAAAGGCAGGAGACGGAGAAGGCAAGAGTGAAACAAACAGATGGCGAGAGAAATAGGAATTGAGGGACATACACAGAGGGACATAGAGACACTAATGAACACGTAGAAAGAGATAGAGGCAGAGAGACATACAAGAAATAAAGGAAAAGAGACAGAGACGAGAAGAAAGGGCAGAGACAGGAGGAGGAGCAAGAAGGAGCTGTCTGAGGGTCAGAAATGCAGGTGGGAAGACCCTCAGCGTCAAGTGGAGGCCAAGGAGGGAGAGAAGGCGACGTGGCGGTGTAGAGTTCTGAGCTGGTTTGAGGGGCTGAACCAACAAGGGTTGTCAGGCCAGGCCTCCTCAGGCTGCCTGCCCACTTACCCTCCAGCTCAGGGGCCTCAGAGAGGCAGAGAGATGCCCAAACTGCATTCTCTCTCTCTCTCTATCTCTATTTCTCTCTCTCATAAGGATTTCAGTGGCTCTCCCTCAGGTTCTTCCTTCCGGTCTCCCTCCTCGCCTCTATGTCTTAATCTGTCTCTCAGCTCTTCCTCATCTCTCTGCTTTGATTTCTCTGGCTGGTGGCTCTCACCCTCCCTGAGTCCTGGAGTTTGCCATCCACCTTTCTGCACGCGGTGGGGAAGGGAAGATACTTGGTGGATGAGGAGGGTTAGAGAGGTGGACAGAATCAGAGAAGAGCAAGAGGTTCCAGCCCTGACAGTGGAGTGGGGAAATCCCTTTGTCCACTTTCTCAGGCAGAGACCCTGAGAGGCTGGGGAGAGAGACAAGGGGAAATCAAAGACAGAGAGAAAAGATAGGGAGAGAGACAGATAGCCAGTTTACAGAGACATCAAAGGAGAAATGGAGATGCAGAGAAAGAGATACCAAGAGAAAAAGCAGTACACATTAAAAAAAAGGGAAAAGAGGGAATGAAAGTGAGGAGATAGAGACATATTGGGAGAGGCAGAGATAGCAAAGAAAAAAAGAGAGAAGCTGAGGGGCAGAGAAAGAAAAAGACAGAGAAGTAGGAGAGAGAGAAAGTAAGACAGAAGAGTTGGGTGCATACCTTACTCTGAGTCTGGGAGTTGCTGGTCTGAGTGTTCTCATTTCCCCTGTTCTCTTAGTGGCAGTTGGATAACGGGGACCTGGCTGGGCAGGACAGCCCTGATAGCTCCACCCCTACCATCCCAGGTCCTCCAGGGGGGTGGGAGGGCTGCCTTCCCCAGGGATACACCTTTAGAGATCTACACTCTGATGTTGGGACCTGGCAACCATCTCAAGGAGCGCATTTAGAGCCAACCTCTGGAACTGACCGATCGGGGCCATCTCCGGGGATCTGCAGTGTCATCAGATTACCTGCAAGCCTGTAGAAGAGGAAGGATATGCCAGTGATCACTTCGGAGGTGACAGAGGAACCTTCCTTTCCTTACGCTCATTATACATATGAGGAAACTGAAAGCACAAAAAGGTAAAGCAACTTGCCCATAGTTATACTGCCTGAAAGTGGCAAAGCTGGGATTTATAGTCTTATTTACGGTGTATAGAGTTTCAGAGGTCACTTGCAACATAATTTCCGGGACAACACATTATCCATCCTAATTATGGGTGTTACTTGAAGGTTTTCATGGATGGTGTGAACTATTTTTTTAAATAAATTTATTTATTTTTATTTATTTATTTTTGGCTGTGTTGGGTCTTTGTTGCTGTGTGCAGGCTTTCTCTATTTGCGGCGAGCAGGGTCTACTTTTTGTTGCAGTGCGTGGGCTTCTCATTGCGATTTGGCTGTGTTGGGTCTTTGTTGCTGTGTGCAGGCTTTCTCTATTTGCGGCGAGCAGGGTCTACTTTTTGTTGCAGTGCGTGGGCTTCTCATTGCGATGGCTTCTCTTGTTGTGGAGCATGGGCTCTAGGTGCACGGGCTTCAGTAGTTGTGGCACGCAGGCTTCAGTAGTTGTGGCTCGCAGACTCTGGAGTGCAGGCTCAGTAGTTGTGATGCACGGGCTTAGTTGCTTCTTGACATGTGAGATCTTCCCGGACCAGGGCTCGAAACTGTGTCCCCTGCATTGGAAGGCGGATTCTTAACCATTGCACCACCAAGGAAATCCTCTAGAGTGGATTTCTTGAGTGGAGTTAAACAGTAGCAGCAAAACAGGCTAGAGTGTGTTTGAAGAGAACAAACTGCCCCAACTGTTAGCTCCCATTCCTGATGGGCTGGGTCTTGCTGGTAGGGTTGCAGTGACTTCAGCAGAAGCATTCTCAGGCCAACAGCCAATTTTTACAAGATCAAGGTTTGGGATTCTTTTTTTAAGGGAAATATGAGAGGACCTATAGAAAGAAAGCTACCTTCTGAGGTATTTAAAAGAAGAGCTATTGCATTTTTGTCAGTTTGAGGTAGGCGTGTGAGTCTGAGTGAGAGAGAGAGAGAGATCGAGATCGAGAGATCCAGCAATCAAATTCATAGTAGCTGTAGTCTGAGAAAACACACAAGATAGTTTCGTTTTTTCCCTAAGTGACAGAGGGAATCCATAGCAGGTCAAAAGTAACAGGGTGAGAGAGATTTTACTTGGTTACTAGGAGGTGTCAAGGTACAGTAATAGTCAACATTAATAGTGAAGTAAAAAGAAAAAAAGGTGCTGAAGAATCAGAAAATTAATCTTGTTCTGTCACCTTGAGCAGAAGCCATCCAAGTCTGCAGTCATCAGCTTCTGGAGAATTCCTAAGAATCCTCAGTTTGAAGCCTATTAATAAGGTCTTTTCCACTGAGGCTCAAGGGCAGTTTTCCCTTTGATCGTGCAGACTTTTTTGGAAATGCAGCTTGAACCTATTATGGAGACATCTGGAGGCATCACACGAGTCTCTAGTAGTATGAAGTCATATTGGCCTGTAAGAGGGTAGAATCTAGGATTTGAGGTGCAATTACAAAACACTTAAGGTAGTCTGTTATTAACTCAGAAGTAGCTAACTATAGGTGGTCCCCAGAGGGGTTAGAGCTTATTGCCATCAAGGCTAATGGCAATACTTTAGTCCCTGGAAGTTTGAGGGTTAGGGTTAGAAGTTTGTTGATTTTACTTTCCAAATTCCATTAGGTCTCTCTACTTTTTCTGAAGATTATAGGTGATAATGGCTGTAGAGTTTCTGAGGAAGTTAAAACTTTACAGAGTTTTTAAATAACAGAGTTCTTTAAATAAGTGCAATGCCTGTCCCTGCTACTGGAGAGGTAAGTTGAGTCGGGAATACAAAGGCAAGCAGTTTCCCTACCTTTACAGTGATAACTCTCTGACCAGTAGGAAAAACTCAGTTCACCTGGAAAATAAACCACAGCCAGAACTTGCTCATAGCCCTTTGGAGGTGTTCAAAAGGGCCTCGAGCTATTGGTTTCTATCCACACCCTACCTTTTCAGTCTTTGTCATGATTGTTATGAGGTGTGACATGCAAGGGAACCATCTCAGCAAGACCCTTAAAGTTACCCCATCAGTGTTGGTTCAGTGTCAAGGCCAATTTTTCTCTGCTATTGTGGCTATTATCATGAAGCATTTTTGTTAACCTCCACTCTTCTTATAGTGATCTCAAGTGTCAATTGGAGAAAAAACACACAACATAAGAGCTGTCAGTTGAGTTTTATTCAGTGTTTCCGAGAACTGGGAACTGCTTCAAAGAGGTAGGGGAGGAACAAGTAAATGTATAATTTTTTTGGCTGGGAAATACATGTACTCAAGCATGCATCTTGGTAAAAGATTACTGCTAATCACACACACACACACACACACACACACACACACACACACACACACACACACACACACACACACACACACACACACACACACCCCATATCTCAGTTAAGCATTTTAGTGCTTATCTATATATGGGAAGATGCAAGAATCTGGGGTCATTGAAATTCTTCTTTAGATATGCATCTTACCTATCTAGGTGCCCATATATCCAAAACATAGAATGTTTCCCCCTGAATTCCTTTCAGGGTATACTTGTAGGTGAGTGATTGCAACGGCTAGGCTAATGATTTAATCCTCGTAGAATTGGAATGGTAGGCAGCATTCTTTGTTTACACAAGTAATGGAAAGCTATATAGAAATTCCTTCATTTGTTGTCCATTTTGATAAGGGTTTTGTAGTGGCTTCAGATGAATATGAAATTATCACTGTAAAAGGCTAGTTACATTTCCCTATGAAAGGAGAAGGGAAGAATTTTGGCTGCAGGAAAATGCAATTTGACATAAACATACTCAAAAGAGAGTTATTACAGCTGATTTAAACAATAATTCAGGCCCTTGACAATTTTATCAAGGCATACTATTAAAAAATCATCACTTCTTAATCCCCAAATACAGAAATGAAGAGGAGGGTGTCTCCTATGTTAAACAAAATGATCTTGAGACAGATAAAACGAGCAAGCTCGGGACTCTGGTGGTCCAGTGGTTAAGACTCTGCGCTCCAAATGCAGGGGGCCGGGGTTCCATCCCTGGTCAGGGAACTAGATCCCACATGCTGCAGCTAAAGATCCTGCAGGCCTCAACAAAGATCCTGAGTACCCCAACTAAGACCTGGTGCAGCCAAATAAATAAATATTAAAAAAATAAAATAAATATTAAAAAAATAAAATAAAACAAGCTCTTCGTGTGGTTTTCCTGCCCTTTTTGTTCTAAGGAATCTCTCAAATGGACAATCTTGTTCATGGCAAAAGTTTCACAAAGTAGTTATTTCAATTCCCAAATTTCCCTGGTGAAAATTGCCACTTAGAGAGATAATGTGTTGACATTACAGTGAGAAAACATGAAGGAAGCAAGTGCTTGGCCTGCAAGGGACATGGTTTTAGGCTGAGAAGTTCTCCCGAGAACTGCAGTGTTCCAGAAGGGTGGTGCTTGTGTGACTTGGTGTCTCCAGATTTTGGCCAAAGGCCAGTCATCACTGATATTGGGCCAGGAATAAAAACCCTCCTGATTCTGGGCAGATGAAACTAAACAAAGCAATTCTCAGGGACACAAAGACCAGACTGAGGAAAATTCATGTAAGGTTTTTTTTTCCAATATTTTTTTTTTTTTTAGTGGTGAGGTATACATAACGTTAAACTTACCTCAACCTTTTTTTTTTTTTTTTTTTAATGGATGCTTCAGGGAAACAGGGGGCCGAGGGAGGGTTTTCTCATTTACTTATTTTATTTTATTTTTATTTATTTATTTTTTTTGTGGTTCGCGGGCCGCTCACTGTTGTGGCCTCGCCCATTGCGGAGCACAGGCTCCGGACGCACAGGCTCCGGACGCACAGGCTCAGCGGCCATGGCTCACGGGCCCAGCCGCTCCGCAGCATGTGGGATCTTCCCGGACCGGGACACGAAGCAGTGTCCCCTGCATCAGCAGGCAGACTCTCAACCACTGCGCCACCAGGGAAGCCCTCTTGTGGATTCTTTAAGATTATCCATGTACAAGATCATGTCATTTGCGAACAGAAATGATTTCACTTCTGCCTTTCCAATATGAATCCCTTTTATCTCCCTTTCTTGCCTAATTGCCCTGGCTAGCGCCTTCAGCACAATGTTAAATAGAAGTGGTAAAGCAAACATCTTTGTCTTAATCCTGATCCTTGGGGGAAAAGCTTTCAGTCTTTCACCATTAAGTATGACGTTAGGTTCTTTGGAGCATTCTCTGCTGGGTCTTGGGGTGTGTGGATGGATTGGCTGTCTGATGGGATTGGTAACCCCTTTTCCATCCAGGATGGGTGGCTCCAACCACCTTCAGGAAAGGCGTTTTAGTTATCTTTCCTTTTCTTCTTTCTTTTTTTAAGAAACTATTTAATTTTTAAAATATTTTTGGTTGATTTTTACACAATGAAGTTTCAGCTTCTCAACCTTTTCCCCTGCCCAGGGCTGCGGACCCAGACTGGCCTGGATCTGCAGTCCTTCTCATTCCCACGTCTCTCCCCGCGACTTCCTCCAGGGTCTGTCCATTTGTCACTGTGTTGTGCTGGGGATTGGCACCGAGGTGACATGAGATTCCACTTGTGTAGAACTTTGTTGAGTTTGTCACAGTTTCTTGTGACAAAAAAAAAGAAGTGTGATATTAGCTGTGGGGTTTTTTTCCTTTATCATGTCGAGGAAGTTTTCTTCTACTCCTAGGTTGTTGATGATATGTTGATTCATGATAAAAACATATGAAGGGGTGTTGAATTTTGTCAGATGCTTTTCCTGCTTCTGTTGAGTTGATCGTGTGGTTCTTGTACTTTATTCTATTGTTATGGCCTACTACATTAATTGATTCCAGATATTAAGCAACCTTACATTCCCGGGATAAATCCCACTTGGTCATGGTATATAATCCTTTTTATATGTTGTTGGCTTTAGTTTGCTAGAATGTTTTTTTTGAATTTAATTTTATTTATTTTTTTATACAGCAGGTTCTTATTAGTCATCCATTTTATACACATCAGTGTATACATGTCAATCCCAATCTCCCAATTCATCCCACCACCACCCCTAATTTGCTAGAATTTTGAAGAAGAGGAGTTTTGAGTTTACATTCATAAGAGATATTGGTCTGTACTTTTGTAGGGTTACCTTTGTCTGGTTTTGCTTTTGGCCTCATAGAATGAGTTGAAAAATGTTCTCTCCTCTTCAATTTTGGGGAAGAGTTTGTGAAAATTTGCTATTAATTCTTCTTTAAATGCTTGGTAGAATTCGCCAGTGAAGTCATCTTGATCTGGGCATCTCTGTGGGAAGTTTTCAAATTATTGAGTAATTAATAATTAATTTAAATTATTATTCATTAATTTCAATAACATACAGAGACTTTGCTCCAATATAGCTCTGTTCCTTTTCTCCTCCTTTGCCCTATTATCATTAGGTAAATTACATCTTTATACATTATAAGTCCATCAACAGTTTTATAATTATTGCTTTATGTATTTGTCATCTAAATCAGATAACAGAAGAAAAGAATTAAAAAATACATATTTATACTGTCTTTTATACTTACCTCTGTAGTTACCTTTAGCAGGGTTCTTTGTTTTTTTTTCATGCAGATTTGAGTGACTACCTGGCGTCCTTTCTTTTTTTTTCTTTTTTTTTTTTTTTTGCCACGCCACTGCCTGCCGGATCTTAGTTCCCCAACCAGGGATTGAACCGTGTCCCCTGCAGTGGAAGGGAGGAGTCCTAATCACTGGACCACCAGGGAAGTCCCCTGGTGTCCTTTCAATTCTGCTTGAAGGACTCTCTTTAGTATTTCTTGTGGGTCTGTTTAGTGATGTTTTTGTTTACTAAACAAAATGTCTTCACTTTCTCCCTCATTTAAAAAATTTTTTAAAAATTGGGACTTCCCTGGTGGCGCAGTGGTTAAGAATCTGCCTGCCAATGCAGGGAACATGGGTTCGAGCCCTGGTCCGGGAAGATCCAACATGCCGTGGAGAAACTAAGCCTGTGCGTCACAACTACTGAGCCTGTGCTCTAGAGCCCACAGGCCACAACTACTGAGCCTGTGTGCCACAACTACTGAAGCCCATGTGCCTAGAGCCCACGCTCTGCAACAAAAGAAGCCACTGCAATAAGAAGCCTGTGCACCGCAACAAAGAGTAGACCCCGCTCGCCACAACTAGAGAAAGCCCGCGCCCAGCAATGAAAACCCAATGCAACCAAAATAAATAAATTTATTTAAAAAATTTTTAACTTGTGGTAAAATACATATAACATAAATCTACTCCTTTATTTTTAAAGGGTATCTTTTCTGGATATAGAATTCGTGGTTGACAGTCATTCCAGGGATTGGACCCTGGGCCTTGGCAGTGAAAGCACAGAGTCCTAACCACTGGATCACCAGGGAATTCCCTCTTTAAGCACTTTGAATATGTCACCTCCCTGCCTCCTGGTCTCTGGTTTCTGTTGAGAAGTCAGATGTTAATCTTCTTGTGATACCCTTGTACATGATGAGTCATTTTTCTCATGTTGCTTTCAAGATTTTCTCTGTCTTTAGCTTTCAACAGTTTGACTACTATGCGTATAGATATGGATCTCCTTTAGTTTATCCTACTTGGTGTTTGTTGAGCTCTTAGATGTATAGATTCCTGTTTTTCACCAAATTGGGAAGTTTCTTGTCATTGTTTTTTTTCTTTCAGTTCACGCTTTTGCAATTCTTTCAGAGATGGTTTGTACATAATAATCAAAATTGTAGATACCCTAAAAGATCTTTATTTTGCCCTCATACTTGAGTACTAAGTTGACTGAGTAAAGAGTTTTAGCTTAAAAATTGCCTCTCATAGCTTTTAAGATATTGCACCATTGTGTTAGAGTACTATGCTGACTGAGAAAACTCCGATACTCCTGTAATATTTCATGTGACCTATTTTACATCTTTTGAAGCTTCTTCTTTACCTTTGGAGTTCTAAATTTCTCCAGGATCAGTCAATCAATTAATTAATCAAATACAACATGCATACTTTATGTTGGACATAGTGACAGGGGGATGCTGCCATGACCATTACAGATGGCATCCCTGCTATTTATTTATTTATTTATTTATTTATTATTTATGGCTGAGCTGCATGGCTTTTGGGATCTTATTTCCCTAACCAGGGGTTGAACCCGGGCCACAGCAGTGAGAGTGCTGAGTCCTAACCACTGGACTACCAGGGAATTCCCCCTGCTCTTATTTATAGAACTTTCATTCTAATGGGGGAAGGAGGTAGACAACCCACAAATATATAAATACAGGTTACAGTAAATGCAATAAAGGGAATGAACAGGGTGTAATGTTAGAGAGTAAAGTCTGGAGGACAAGGCTGATATTTATACAAGGTGCTCAAGGGAGCAGCTGATTCTAAATAAATATAGCATTTGCAAATGCACTGAGGAAAGGCGGATGCATGTTGAATTTTCAACATCAATATTTCATAGCCCTTAGCTTCCCTTTTCCATTGTCTATCTCTTGGTCTTTTTGGATCCTCATACTTGAAAGACTTTTTTAAAATTATTTTTCGAATTACTAATTCTGTTTTCAGTTATGGCCATTCTATTTATTCAGCCCGGTGTCTGCTGATTGCTCTTTTCATAGCAGCCTCTTTTTTTCTTTTTAAAGACTATACTTTTGGGAATTCCCTGGTGGTCCAGTGATTGGAACTCGGCTCTTTCACTCCCAGGGCCCAGGTTCAAACCCTGGTCGGGAAATTAAAATCCCACAAGTCCTGTGGTGCAGCAAAGAAAAAAAAAGACTATACTTTTAAAATTTTTAATATTTATTTATTTATTTGGCTGTGCTGGGTCTTAGTTGTGGCACGGATCTTGGTTGCTGTGTGCGGGATCTTCTTGCAGCATGCAAACACTTAGTTGCGGCATGTGGGATCTAGTACCCTGACCAGAGATCGAACCTAGGCCCCCTACATTGGGAGTGCAAAGTCTTAGCCACTGGACCACCAGGGAAGTCCCAAGACTATACTTTTTTTTTTTTTTTTTTTTTTTTTTTTTGCTGCATTGGGTCTTCGTTGCTGCGCGCGGGCTTTGCTGTAGTTGCGGCGAGTGGGGGCTACTCTTCGTTGCGGTGCGTGGGCTTGTCATTGCAGTGGCTTCTCTTGTCGTGGAGCACGGGCTCTAGGCGCACGGGCTTCAGTAGTTGTGGCACGCAGGCTCAGTAGTTGTGGCTCGTGGGCTGTAGAGCTCAGGCTCCGTAGTTGTGGTGTACGGGCTTAGTTGCTCCACAGCATGTGGGATCTTCCTGGACCAGGGCTGGAACCCGTGTCCCCTGCATTGGCAGAAGGATTCTTTTTTTAAAAATAAATTTATTTATTTATTTTTGGCTGTGTTGGGTCTTCGTTTCTGTGCAAGGGCTTTCTCTAGTTGCGGCGAGTGGTGGCCACTCTTCATCGCAGTGCGCGGGCCTCTGTCGCGGCCTCTCTTGTTGTGGAGCACAGGCTCCAGATGCGCAGGGTCAGTAGTTGTGGCTCACGGACCTAGTTGCTCCGCGTCATGTGGGATCTTCCCAGACCAGGGCTCGAACCCGTGTCCTGGCAGGAGGATTCCTAACCACTATGCCACCAGGGAAGTCCAAGACTATACTTTTTTAGAGCAGCTTTAGGTTCACAGAAAAATTGAGAGAAAGATACAAAGATTTTCCAATGCTCCTTGCCCCCACACATGGCCCATTCTTATTTTGTGAGTATAGTATCATCAATATTTAAGAAGATTCCATACTCCTTTGATTACTTTTGTTTCCTCTCATTCTTTTCCTGTTCCATTTGTTCTTAGTCCTTACGTTTTGTATTATTGGTTATTAAATTAACTCAATGCTTTAAACATACTTACTGAATTCTTACTATATTCCAGGTGTGGGGATGCAATGGTGAAGAGATTGAAGACTCTATCCCCATGAAACTTACACTGTAGTTGGGGAGACGGTATATATAAAGCATTATAGAGGTAATATGATGAAGGGAAGTGTTAAGTGCTACAGTGTAAAATAAAGCAGACTCTAGAGACAGAAAACTTGAGGTAGAAGTATCAAGGAAGGCCTCTCTGAAGGGGTGATATCTAAACAGACCAGGATGAAATGAGGGAACAAGGCACATGCAAAGAGAATAGCAAATAGCGAAGAGCCTGAAGTTGTGAGCACACTCAGCATGTATGAAGAGCAGAAAGGAGACCAGTGCAGGTGCAGAGAGAGTGAGGGGGACAGTGGTAGGATGGGAGGTCAGAGAAGTAACAAGGACTAGATCTCACAGGGCCTTGTGGACCATAGGCTTTATGTGGGACCGTGGACTTTAGCTTTTATTCTGATGGGAGCCAGGAGGGAATTCTGAGTACATAAGAGAAATTACTTGAGTTAGAGTAGGATACCTCTGGCTGCTATGAGGAAAAGAAACTGTAAGGAGGCAAGAAAAGAAGCAGGGAGACTAGTGAGGGAGCTACTGCAAGGGTCCAAATGACTGATGACAGTGCTGGCAGTGGAGGGGATGAGAAGGGATTGGATTATGGATCTCTTTTGAAGGTGGAGCCAAAAGGACTTCCTCAGAGACTAGATGTGGGGGTGAGAAAAAGAGGCATCAAGGATGCTTTATGGTTTTTAAAAGAATGAAATAATGCCATTTGCAGCGACATGGATGGACCTAGAGATTATCATACTAAGTGAAGTAAGTCAAAGACAAATATCATATGATATCACTTTTTTTAAAAAAAATTATTTATTTATTTATTTTTGGCTGCGTTGGGTCTTTGTTGCTGCGCACGGGCTTTCTCTAGTTGCGGCAAGCGGGGGCTACTCTTCGTTGTGGAGCACGGGCTTCTCATTGCGGTGGCTTCTCTTGTTGTGGAGCATGGGCTCTAGGCACATGGGCTTCAGTAGTTGTGGCTCACAGGCTCAGTAGTTGTGGCGCATGGGCTTAGTTGCTCCGCAGCATGTGGGATCTTCCTGGACCAGGGCTCGAACCCATGTTCCCTGCATTGGCAGGTGGCTTCTTAACCACTGCGCCACCAGGGAAGCCCCTGATATCACTTTTATGTGGAATCTAATTTTAAAATGATACAAATGAACATTTTACAAAACAGAAACCGACTCACAGATCTCAAAATCAAACTTATGGTTACCAAAGGGGACACATGGGGAGAGGTGATAAATTAGGAGATTGGGATTAACATATGCACATTACTATATATAAAATATATATATATATACTGATTCACTTTGCTGTACACTTGAAACTAACACAACACTGTAAATCAACTATACTCCAATAAAAGTGTAAAAAAGAAGGATGCTTTATGGTTTTTGACCTGAGAAGCTGGGTGAATGAGGGACCATTTACAGAGATGGGGGAGACTGAGAGAGGAATAGAGTTTTTGTTGGTTTTGTTTTTGTCTTTGTCGTGGAAGGGCAGGCCTTGGAGCCAGTAACTCAATAGTTCGATTTTGGGGAAGTTAGCATTGAGATGCCTATGAAACACCAAAGTGGAAATGTTGAGGAGGCAGTTGGATTTTGAATCTGGAGAGGCCCAGGCTAGAGATGTGAATTTGGGACTTACAGTGAATACAGGCTATTTAAAGGAATTAGAGGGACTTCCCTGGTGGTCCAGTGGGTAAGACTCCATGCTTCCAATGCAGGGGCCCTGGGTTTGACCCCTAGTCAGGGAACTACATCCTGCATGCATGCTGCAACTAAGACCCAGCACAGCCTAAATAAATATATATATATATATATATATATATATATTTTAAATAAAGGAATTAGAATGACAGAGCTCTGGAGGAGCTCATACTGGCAATGAAGTGCTCCAGCCTGAAGCCACACAGTCTGCTTCCACTCAGGATGGACTTCTGCAAAAGTCTATCCTTACCCCTTGTATTTAGATTGTGGTTCCCTTAGCTCTTTTTTCCATATGGCTTGACTCCATCTGCAGTCTCCTAGAGAATATTCGGTCCCCTGATGCCTCCCTTGAAAAGCACCACTGGCAACATGGATGGACCTGGAGATTATTATACAAGTGAAGTAAGCCAGACAGAGAAAGACAAATATCATATGATATCACTTATATGTGCAATCTAAAAAAAAATGATACAAATGAACTTATTTACAAAACAGAAATAGACTCACAGACTTAGAAAACAAACTTATGGTTACCAAAGGGGAAAGGTTGAGGGGGGGAGGGATAAATTGGGAGTTTGGGATTGACATATACACACTACTATATTTTAAATAGGTAACCGACAAGAACCTACTGTATAGCACAGGGAACTCTGCTCAATATTCTGTAATAACCTAAATGGGAAAAGAATATATATATATATATATATATATATATATGTGTGTATATATATATATATATATACACGCACACATATGACTGAATCACTTTGCTGTACACCTGAAACTAACACAGCATTGTAAATCAACTATAGTTCAATATAAACTAAAAATTAAAGAAAGAATGAATGAAACAGAGAAAGAAGGAAAGAAAGAAAGGCACCACTGAAGATTTTCTTTTCAGGGTATTTTTGGGGTTGCTTTGGGAGAATTTGGGGAAGGAAGGGAGGTATCAACAGATGTGTGTGCTCATTAGACCAATTTGCTACACTCTCCCAGAAGGCTTCAAAATACAGCAAATCAGGACATGTCCCTGCTGTGCTTCAGGCTCACTGGCCTTACTTTATGTGCCATGAATGTGCCATGCTGCTTCTCACCTTAGATCCTTTTCTTGTGCAGTTCCCTCTGCCTGAAATGCTTTTCCCTTATACCCAACTTCCTGGGTAACTCCTCCTGGACCTTTAGTTCTCAGCATAGATACCCTTTCTCAGGGGGTATTTTCCCAGCCCCCCTTCACTATGGGTGGTAGACCCTATTACCACTGGGTACTTGACAACTCTGGTGTAGAGGCTAAATTTGGTTGAGTGCTGCCAGACAACTGTCCAGAATGGCTGCTCAAGCCCAGACTCTCACCAACAGTACGTGAAGGTTCTTGTATCCCCACATGACTGCCAGCACTTCGTGTGACTCGGTTTTCTAATTTTTGCAAATATGATGGGTGTAAAGTAATATTTCACTGTTTTTTCTAAAATTTGCACTTCTCTAATCATTAGTAAAATTGAGCATGTCTTCATATGCCTGATAACCCCATGGGTTTCCTCTTTTGTGATCTGTCTGTTCCTATCCTTTGTCCATTTTTCTTTGGGGTTCCTGTCTTTTTCTTGATAATTTCCCAAAGCACCTTTATATTCCGGATGTTTAACCTCTGGTAATTTCAGCCATAGCAAGTAGATATTTGCTGTTATGTCTGTTAACTTTGTGTATAGGATCTTTCATTAAACAGAAATTGTCAATTTTTTTTGGCCGTGCCATGTGGCTTGTGGGATCTTAGTTCACCAACCAGGGATTGAACTCATACCCCCTGCAGTGGAAGCAGGGAGTCCTAACCACTGGACCACCAGGAAATTCCCCAGAAATTGCAAATTTTGATGTGTACACTGTCATTAACATTCTTCCTTGTGGTTTGTGCTTTTGAAGTTTTGTTCAGGAAGTCCCTCCCCATATCAAGGTCACATAGGCTATTTTTTTCTATTAATTTATAGTGTTTCCTTTTACATGAAGGTCTTTAACCCGTCTGGAGTTACTGTTTGTATATGGTGTGAGGTAGGGCTCCAGCTTATTTTCTTCTGGTTTTCCAAGCACCATCTACCTTTCTGGCCTTAGAACACATCCTAATACCTGGTAAGTAAAGTCTACCTTCTTTACTTCTCTTTTTCAGAATTAATCTAGCTCTTCACAGACCTTTATTCTTTTATATAGATACTTATTTATTGAGATATAATTCACATACCATAAAGTTCATTATTTTAAAGTGTACAATTCAATATATTCTCTCAGAGCATTAATGTCTTCATCTATAAAGAGAACAATTCCATCTCAAGAAATTATCATTGGGACTAAATGGTATTTTAAAGGTACTTTTGAATAAAAGGACATTGTTAATTGTTAGATAAAGATATCTTTACTTGAAATGAAGATAAGTCATATATTGCCCTAAAAAAAAATAAAAGTGTACAATTCCATGGTTTTTAGTATATTCAGCCATCACCACTATCTAACACCAAAACATTTTCATCACTTCAAAAAGGCACTCTGTACTTATTTGCAGTAACTGCCCCCCGCACCCACTGCCATTCCGTTCTCTTCTCCCCTCAACCCCTGGCAACCACTAATTAACTTTCTATCTCCATGGATTTGCCTATTCTGGGCATTTCACATAAACAGAATCATGCAATATGTGGCTTTTTGTGTCTGGCTTTTTTCATTTAGCCTATTTTCAAGTTTCATCCATATTGTAGCACGTATCAGTACTTCATTTCTTTTTATGGACAAGTAATATTCCATTGTATGGATGTACCTCATTTTGTCTGTCCATTCATCAGTTGGTAGACATTTGAGTTGTTTCTATTTGGGGGCTATTATGAAAAATGCTGCTTTGAACATTCATATATAAGCTTTGTGTGGACTCTTTATATACATTTTGAAATGCTTTATTGATTTTCTTTAAAATATTCAGCTGGGATTTAAATTAAGATTATATTGAAATTATATATTAATTTGGATATAATTGAAATATTTATAATATGAAATAGTCTCATCCAAGAGCATGAAATGTGTCTTCATTTATTCAGATCATCTTTTATAACTATTAGTGAAGTTTAACATTTTCTCTATAGAAGTCTTTTTTGGCCACACTGTGCAGCATGTGGGATCTTAGTTCCCCAACAGGGATCGAACCCGTGCCCCCTGCATTGGAAGCATGGAGTCTTAACCACTGGACCGCCAGGGAAGTCCCTCTATAGAAGTCTTATTATCCCATTTATACTAGTTTTCTCTTGCTGTGTAACAATATTACCATAAGCTTCTTAACTTGAAAAAACATTAACTCACAGTTTCTGTGGGTCAGGAGTCAGGGTGTGGTTGAACTTGGTTCTCTGCTTAGGGTCTCGCAAGATTGAAATGAAGGTGTTTACCAGGGCTGCAATCTCATCTGATGCTTGACTGGGGAAGGATCTGTTTCCAAGATCACTCAGGTTGTTGGCAGAATTCAATTCCTTGAAGTCATAGGACTGAAGGCTTCAATTTCTTGCTGGCAGTCAGCTGGAGACTACCCTAGGCTCCTAAAGGCCACCCTCTGTTTCTTGCTATGTGAGGTTCCCCAAAGTGGCCACTTGTTTCATCAAAGCCAGCAAGGGAGTGGGAGTTGTGTCACAAGTTGATCATTTCAACCTCATTTTAAACATAATTATCTACATGTAATCATGTACATCTGGTCACCTTTGGACACACACACACACACACACTCAAAGGGAGGGGATTACCCAAGGATGTGTGAACATCAGAAGGCAGGGATCATGGGAGTCATCTTAATTGCATGTCTAATACATCATCCCTCGGTATATACTCTTCAGGTCCAAAGGGGATGTGTATAAGGATTTTCACTGTAAAATTGTTTGTGATACTGAGGAGATAGAGGCAGTTAGAATAAATGGATTAGATATATTCCCAACATAAATGGATCTTTCTTTTCCTCACTTTTGATTTATGTCATGTTACCATACTTTGTTTTAATTCCAACCAAAACAAAAATATCTTTATTTTTATCTGATTATAATAGTAATACCTATTCATTGAATCTTTTTTTCCCAGACAACTGAGAAAAGTGTAAAGGAGAACGTGACAAACCATCAGTTATCTCTCCCTGCCCCCAGTGACATGCCCTTCCATACCACTGACATGCCCTTCCTAACATTTTTCCCCCTATGGATACACAAATTTTACCAAAGTTTTGTTTCCTTTGATGAAGGAATGCAAAGAAATCCTTTGAATCCTTTTGATGCTTGAAATCCTTTTGGAACAATATATGAGTAAAATCTATCAATGTATCTATCTATATATCTATGGAAAAACAAGTAGATACAGACAACAAAATAAAGACAGATGGGAGGAGTGTTGTGGAGATGAAGGGAGAGAAAGAATCAGAGGCAGGGAGAGACAGATGGGAGGGGAAGACAGAGAGAGCTGTGGACACATAGGGTCAGAAAGAGAAACACAAAGCCATGGAGAGATGAAGATACTGGCAAACAGACAAGGAGAGGATAGAAAGGAACTTTTATTGAGCTCCTGCTGCAAGTCATTAAACCTTCCAAGTCACTCTGGGG
>NW_006777287.1:1747628-1754859 GCF_000442215.2 Lipotes vexillifer | reverse complement strand
CCTGCTGAATGTCATTAAACCTTCAAAGTCACTCTGGGAAGCAGTTACCAGTAACCCTTTTATGCAGGTAAGGGGCTGCACATTAGAATGGTGAACTGACCTATGTATGGTCACATCACCTGGAATGAACTCATCACCCTGTAAAGGCCCTGGTCCATAGGGCATCCTTAACTGTTTATCCAATGAACAAAGTCATATATCTCCTCCCCAAGGAGGGAGAGGCGAACACCAGGCCCTCATTCCCCTCCACTGCGTCAATTTTTCCTGCCTGTCTGCTGAGGCGACAGCAAGGTCTGTTGCCCTGGCAACTGCCCTCCGACCGCCATGGTAACCGCCATCGCAGTCTCCAGCTCGCCACCTTGCCCCTTGGGCATCTCCGTGGCAACGGGCGGGATGGAGGGGCTGCGGGAGCTCCTAGGCTGCGCCTGTGTAGGGTGGCGGGAGGGGGTGGGCAGGGTTCCCCGGCGTGCGCAGCCGCAGAGCACCGCATCCGTGTCCCGCTAGCCCAGGCGCTGCGCACTTGCCAGCCAGTCCGCCCGTCCGGAGCCCGGCTCGCTGGGGCAGCATGGCGGGGTCGCCGGTGCTCCGCGGGCCGCGGGCCGGGGGCGTCTGCCTTTTGGTGCTGCTGCTTTTGGGCTTACTCGAGCCGCCCCCCGCGCTCTGCGCAAGGCCGGTAAAGGTGCGACCCGGGTCGGGCGCGGGGTGGGGGTGGGGTGGAGGATGCTACCGGCGAGGGTCGGTACCCGGCCTCTGGCTCCTCATTCTCACTGGTCCTGCTCCCGGGACGTGCGGAGAGATGGGCCAGGGTGGCCGGGGGTCCAGCCGCCAGTCTGCACCCAGGCCATCTTGGGGTTGGTCTTTTGGGTGTGCGGGTGGCAGTGTCCGGGGCTAGTCGGGCTGCCGCACTCTGCTGGTCCGCCCGGGCTCCACCGGCCCGCGCGCCGCCTGTGGCGCTGTCCATGGGACTAGCGCTCTTCAAGGCAGTGGGTGCGGGCATCGGTTTGTGTGCGCATGATGTGATGATAGGGACGTGAGGGTGTGCTCTCCCTGTGTGTGTCTTTTCATGTAAGGGCTTCCGAGCGTCCATACAAAGGTGCCAGTGTGGGTCTGGGTGTGCAGTGTGTGATGCTTCTGCGTGTGACTTTTCTCAGTGACACTGTGTGCTTGTGAATTCTATGGTAATGGCGTGACTTATGGGCGTGTCTTTCTGTGTGTCTGTGTGATCTTGTTTTTGTTTGGGAGAGAGTGGTATTTGCATCCCTGAGTGCATATCCCATTTTGGTTCTGTTGAACTGAGTGACTAGGATTTTGTATGTGTGTTCACGAGGCTGTTCCTCCCTGCTTCTTTGTGGAGCTGTGTCATTGTGGGGAGAGGAGCCATGATGTCTCTTTCTGTGCTGCGTTACGTCTTTAAGGGTGGTGCTTGTTCTTGCATCTGGATGGCTTGGCGATTGTAACCGCGTGAGCATCGGTGTGCATGAACATGTGCAGTTCCTTGCGTGTGGATGTGGCAGTGTTGAGTTGCATATGTGACATCTCAAGGCCTGTCAGTCCAAATGAGTGTGTGTGAGGCCATGATTGTGTGTGATTCCCCGGGGTGTCTCAGGGGTGGTGGGCATCAAGGGCACTTGGAGCACATCCTCTTCATGAAGAGTTCAAGGCTGTCTGTGTCAAGGATGGTGTTTTTCTTAATTAAATATTTTTTTATATATGACATAATACATTTAAACATATGTATATACAATGTAAGAAATAATGGTAACCCTCTTGTGTACCCATTACTCAGCTTAAAAAATCGAGCATGACCAATCGTTAGAAGCCCCTGGGTACCTCTCCCTAAGGCAGCCCCTCTCCTCCATAATTATCCTGTATTTTCTGTTAATTGATCCCTTACTTTTGTTTGCAGCTTATCACATATGTATGTATCGCTAAACAATATCTTGTCTAGTTTTTCCTCACAGAAATGGAATCATACTGGGTGTGTGGCTCCTGGTAGTCACTAGGGGTCACTAGGAAATCATCAGGGTGTCTAGTAGTCGCAGGCAGTCTGTCTGCAGTGGAATTCTGTAACTTGCTTTTTTTTTTTTTTTTTCCCTCTACATTGGTTGTGAGATTCATCGCATTGAAGTGTGTGGCTATAATTCATTTATTTTTATTGCTGCATAATTTTTTTTTGCGGTACGCAGGCCTCTCACTGTTGTGGCCTCTCCCATTGCGGAGCACAGGCTCCGGACGCGCAGGCTCAGCGGCCATGGCTCACGGGCCCAGCCGCTCTGCGGTATGTGGGATCTTCCCGGACCGGGGCACGAACCCATGTCCCCTGCATCGGCAGGCGGACTCTCAACCACTGCGCCACCAGGGAAGCCTATGCTGCATAATATTTTATCCCATGAGTATATCATGGTTTATAGATACATTCTCAATATGACAGCAACAACATTTGGGTTGTTTCCAGCTTTTCTTTCTTTTTTTTCCTCCCTTCACTTTTATGTTATTACAAACAGTGCTGCTGTAGTTCTTCATGCACTTGTGTCCAGCAGTATATGTGCAAAAGCTAGTCTGGGGTGTAACACCCCAGGAGTGGGGCATAGGATATGTGCATCTTTTAAGACATTGCCAAATTGTTCCTCCAAGTTATCTTAACAATTGAGTTCCCAGCAGCAATATATAAGAGCTTCCATTTTCTCTATATCCCTGTCAACATTTGACATTATCAGACTTTAATTTTGGCAATCTTTTGGACGTATTCTGCATAATGTATCTCACTGGTGTTTTAATTTGCATTTTTCCTGATTACTAACGAGGTTCACTATTTTTCATTTGTTTAGTAACTTTTTTTGTTTTTTTCTTTAAAATTTATTTATTTATTTATTTTTGGCTGTGTTGGGTCTTCGTTTCTGTGCCAGGACTTTCGCTAGTTGCGGTGAGGTGAGCAGGGGCCACTCTTCATCGCGGTGTGCGGGCCTCTCACTATCGCAGCCTCTCTTGTTGCGGAGCACAGGCTCCAGATGCGCAGGCTCAGTTGTTGTGGCTCATGGGCCCAGTTGCTCCGCGGCATGTGGGATCCTCCCAGACCAGGGCTCGAACCCATGTCCCCTGCATTGGCAGGCAGATTCTCAACCACTGCGCCACCAGGGAAGACCTAGTAACTGTTTTTGGTTCCTCTTTTGTGAAATACTTGATCATCAATTTTGCCTATTTTTATATTAGTTTGCTTTTCTCCTACTGCTTTTTAGGCATTCTCTGTTTATTGGACATTAATCCTTATTGACTGTGCTACAAGCAACTTCTCCCACTCTGGTTTTACTTTTCGTTCTTTTTAGGATATCTTGGGATAAAAAGAAATCCTGAATTTGAATGTAGTTTATTTGTCTTTTCCTTTCCATTCTTCCCAAATTTGGATCACTTGTTCTTCCTGCACAGTTTATTGAAGGAGTTGGTCCTGTCCCCACTGCTCTGCAGTGTCCCCTCTGTCGTAGCAAGTGTCAGTGTGTGTGGATCTGTTTCCAAGCTCTGTTCAATCCTATTCCTTCCTCTGCAATCGAATCTGCGGTTTAACTTGCCCATTTAATTTTTGATTTCATTAAAAGTATTTTTCTAGATGTTCTAGATGTTTCTTTTTCAAATCTTCATGGTTATTTTAATGGTCATTAGTTCCTCTCTCATACTTTTTTTTTTTTTTTTTGCGGTACGCGGGCCTCTCACTGTCGTGGCCTCTCCCGTTGCGGAGCACGGGCTCCGGACGCGCAGGCTCAGCGGCCATGGCTCACGGGCCCAGCCACTCCGTGGCATGTGGGATCTTCCCGGACCAGGGCACAAACCCATGTCCTCTGCATTGGCAGGCGGACTCTCAACCACTGCACCACGAGGGAAGCCCTCTCTCTCATACTTTTGATAGTCTTTTATTTCTTTAAACTTATTGAAATTGTTTCAAAACTGCCTGAACTGAAAATTAGTCACTGGGTAATTTATTTTACAGATAGACTTGCACACATGCCAAATGATATATGGACACGGTTATTCATCCCAGCATTATTTATGAGAATAGCAAAAGATTGGAAACACCCTAAATGTTCATCAGTTGGGGTGGTTAAATAAACTATTATACATCCATACAAAAGAGAATCAATACAGAAGAAAGGAAGGAAGAGAGAAAGGATGCTCTTAAGGTACTGATCTAAATATAGATTCCAAAAAGCAAGGTGCAGAACAGTCTGCTACCTTTTGGGTAAAACAAGTGGACAATAGGAATCTATAAAATGCAAATACAGGTTCCTGTTGTCCACAGCATTAATATAGAAAAATCCATAGCTGTCATATCTACCATCGCTACTCCTATGAAAGAAACAAACAAACAAACAAAACCCTGGTCTTGGGCTTCCCTGGTGGCGCAGTGGTTGAGCGTCCGCCTGCCGATGCAGGGGACACGGGTTCGTGCCCCAGTCCGGGAAGATCCCACATGCCGCGGAGCAGCTGGGCCCGTGAGCCACGGCAGCTGAGCCTGCGCGTCCGGAGCCTGTGCTCCGCAATGGGAGAGGCCACAGCGGTGAGAGGCCCGCGTACTGGGGGCGGGGGAGGGACCCGGGGGAACCCTGGTCTTCAACAGCCCTGGGGCAAGTTCTGAGTCACTAGGAAATCGTTAGGGATGGTGAATCTAGGGGTCTTTGGTGGTCCTAAGAGTGTCCAGAGATATTTGGGGGTCTCCATTGACCTTAGGGGTGACTACTCATATTTGAGGGGCCACAGCGCCTTTGTTGGCATGTTGGCATCTAGGGATATTTGAGATCCACGGAGTCCCCCGGGTTGGGGGTCCCTGGCCTGACGGGCGCTGACGACCTCTCGCTCCCCACCTGTCTTCCCGCAGGAGTCCCGCAGCCTGGGCGCAGCCTCTCCGCCCAAGGCTGAGGCCAGCGCTCCCCGCCGCTTCCGGCGGGCAGCGGCCCGGCGCCCCCCGCCGCTTCCGGCGGGCAGCGACTCGAGGAGAGGCGGCGGGGGCTGTGCAGGAGCTGGCGCGGGCGCTGGCGCACCTGCTGGAGGCCGAACGGCAGGAGCGGGCGCGGGCCGAGGCGCAAGAGGCTGAGGATCAGCAAGCGCGCGCCCTGGCGCAGCTGCTGCGCGTCTGGGGCGCACCCCGCACCAACGACCCGGCGCTGGGCCTGGAGGACGACCCCGATGCGCCAGCCGCGCAGCTCGCCCGAGCCCTGCTCCGCGCCCGCCTGGACCCCGCCGCCCTCGCAGCCCAGCTTGTTCCCGCCCCTGCCCCCGCCCCAGCACTCAGACCCCGGCCCCCAGTCTACGACGACGGCCCCACGGGCCCAGATGCCGAGGACGCCGGCGACGAGACGCCGGACCTGGATCCGGAGCTGCTGAGGTCCCCCCGACAAGGGGTGGTCGGGGCGGGGGCGGGCGCCTATATCCCGGGAGGAGGAGGGCGAGGAGCGGCCGGGGCCTGCTTCACGGGGTGGAGGTGCGAACACCTAGGTCCTGGAACCCTGGGAGGGAATTTTCTAGTCCTGGACCTAGGGTGTGGAGGCAGAGGTGCCTGGCCGGCTTCCTTCGTCCGAACGGGAGGGGGGGAAACTATAGTTTCAGGGATGGAAGGCGGAGACATCTGTTTCCTGGAAGCAGTGGGATGCCTGGGTGGGAGGAGGCTGCCAGGTCCCCAGGCGGTCATGGGTAGCGGCGCTGTCCAGGTCCTAGGGCCGGGGCGTTGACGCACGGGACACGTCCTCACTGCATTCCGCTCTGCTCCCCTGCAGGTATTTGTTGGGGCGGATCCTCGCGGGAAGCGCAGACCCTGAAGCTGTGGCTGCCCCGCGTCGCCTCCGCCGAGCCGCTGACCAGGACCTGGGCCCTGAGGTCCCCCCTGAGGGCGTGCTGGGGGCCCTGTTGCGCGTAAAGCGTCTGGAGACCCCCGCACCCCAGGCCCCAGCGCGCCGCCTCCTGCCCTGAGCACCGCCTGGATCCTGCGCGTACTCCGGCGGCCCAGGACCGCCCCGCCCCTGACACCCCGACAGCCACTGTTGCTGCCCTGGAACCCCAAGATCCCCACCCCTGACCCCACAATAAATATGATCTGAAGCAACTATGTGCTTGTTTGAGTGGCAGTGTATAGGGGGCTGGTGGACTGGGTGGAGATTGCTGCCCTCAGACGAGGGAAAAGGGGCCCCTGCCCTCCATCCTGCACTTTTGAGACAACCCCTGCCTCAGTCTTCGCCTCTCCTCACTGGGGAGATAACCATATGGACAATGGCAGTGCCCACCCAGATTCTGTGCCGTTTCTAGGCCTCACTTGGGAATGGGGAGCCCAGAAGGCTTTGAAGCCACTTTCAGCAGCATCTTCTGGGGGTCCATCCTCCTGGGGACCAAGTGGTGGTCAAGGGGTGGCTGTTTGTGAGGCATGTGAGTAGAGCTTGGGCGGTGCTGGCATGGCCACTTGCACACATGAGCCCCTGCCTCCTGATATGGGGAGGGGCTACCAGCGGGAAGAGAAACGGAATGGGCTGCCACTCCCGGCCAGGGGTCAGCCCTCCCAACACCATCACCTCCTGGCATGGAACCCTGGGCCTTGAGAAAGTGTATTAGTCAAGGTAGGAGGATAGGATGTACTTTGTTAGTTTGATATGTAATGTTTAGTTATATAGTATAGAAGCCACTCTATCTGTACTCTTACCCCAGCCCTGAACGTATTGGGAGTTGGTGTGGTAACTGGTTTGTGGTCATGACCTGTGCACTGGCTATTCCCTCTGTCCCTAGTTATCCACAAGTTTTTGCCCAAATGTCACCTACTCAGTAGGGCTTTCCTTGACCTCCCTGTCACTCTATTCCTTTGCCTGCCTTTAATACATAGCCTTATGCTATATCTACAAGTGCAGGGATTTTTAGTGTCTTGCTTGCCTCTATATCTTTTGTACCCAAAGCAGGGCCTGGTACACAGGGGTCTCCCCCACATTTCTTGAATGAAATAATTCTCACAATTCAAGTAACATTCTCCCCAGTCTCATTCTCACCCACATAACATTTGGCATGGAGGCAGCTTTGAAACCTAAGAACACTATTTAATTTTGCACAAAATCAACTTGACATAATATATAACCAACGCTACGGCCCCACATTGCCAAAAAGCCCATCACCAAAAGAAAACCTCCCCAGGAGAAGGGTCCATCTATCCCCAGTACACCGACAGTGTCCCACACAGCTAGTTGCTGGGGTCGGGGAGCGGGGTGGGGGT
>NW_006777287.1:1730901-1747489 GCF_000442215.2 Lipotes vexillifer | reverse complement strand
GGGGTGGGGTGGGGTGGGGCGGGTCTCAAGTGAAGGAACCACCACCCTGGTCTGGGGGAGGGTTCACTTTTCTAGACCAAGAACTTCAGGCCACAGAGCAGCCACAGCGGCACATGGCCTTCTGGTGCCGGCCTTTATCCCCACCTGGCCCTGCCATGGCCTCCTTTGCCATGGCCTCCCGGACTCTTTGGATCTCATGGATGAGCAGGGAAAAGGCCTCCTCCACACCTTGGCGTGTCTTGGCTGAGGTCTCCACAAAAGGGGCCCCCCAGCTCTTTGCGAGGGCTGCAGCAGCAGCACGAGCATCTCCGGTGGTGGTCACAAGGTCACACTTGTTGCCCACAAGGACGAGGGGCTGGGTGTGGTGCGGGCCCCAGGTGGCCCGCATCTGCTGCAGCTGGGCTAGAGACGAGGGGTCATCGAGGGCGAAGACACCCAGCACACCATCCCCAATCGCCACACACTGGTCACGCAGGGCCCGATGAGTGGCCTGCCCCGCCGTGTCCAGCACATTCAGAATGCAGCCTCCGTGGTCCAGGGCCATCTCCTTCCAGTAGGAATCCTGGATGGTGGGGTCGTGGTCTTCCACGAAGCACTGGTGGTTCAGCTGGATGGTCAGCGCGCTCTTTCCCACGCCACTCGCGCCCACTACCACGGCCTTGTACTCAGGCAGCTGTTTGCCAACACCCCTGGAGGGTGCCCGAGCCCTGTGGCTCTGCTCCTGGGAGCTAGCGCTCCAGGTGCCCAGGCCCAGATCAATCATGCTAGGCTTTGTTGGCAGCGCCATGGCCCCAAGTGGGCAGCTCAGGGAAGAGATGTGGACAGCAGGCCCTGCAGGTGGAAAGAGAAGA
Organism: Lipotes vexillifer; assembly: GCF_000442215.2. Classification (NCBI taxonomy): domain Eukaryota; kingdom Metazoa; phylum Chordata; class Mammalia; order Artiodactyla; family Lipotidae; genus Lipotes; species Lipotes vexillifer. The sequence continues at coordinate 1,746,638 of NW_006777287.1, read as the reverse complement.
AAGACAATGGGGGTGGGGGGTTTGGAGGTTAGGTGAGACCATTTAGGGGCAAGGGGACAGCCGGGTGTCATCGAATCAACATTTATTGAGTGCCTAGTGTGTGCTAATCACCTAATATACTATAATACATTATTTATGTTGTTTATTCTCTCTCACTCCCTTTTACAACATAAATGCTGTGAGATTTTAAAAACAGCTTCATTAATTTATATACCATAAAGTTAACCTAGCTAAAGTGTACAATTAATGTTTTTTAGTACATTCACAGAGTTGTGTGACCATCGCCATAGTCTAATTTTAGAACATTTCCAGTCACCCGGAAAAGACACCCCCTGCCCATTAGCAGTCCCTCCCCATTCCGGAGGGAGGGCAGGGATTTTGTCGGTTTTGGTTTCGGATTGGGTCACCATTGGACCCCAACCTGGCACACTGCTAGTTATAGTTTGTGCCGAGCAACATTCTTGCCCCCAGGAGTTTACGTTTTAAAAGATGGAGACAATAAACCAAATAGGTAAGCAAATGATGAGGTCTGTTAGCCATTGTCATTGGAATTTAGTCTTTATTACTTATTCAACATACAGCTGTTGAGAACCTACTGTGGGGCAAAGACAAAGAGGTGGGGAAAAAACAGATTAAGAAACCCCTGGCCCTCATGAACATGACATTCTAGTCAGGAAGACAGACAACAACAAAGATAAATCAGTAAAAAATGTTTCAGCGGTAGGTGATAAGCAGGCAGAAGGTGCTTGGTTAATGTTAGGTATTTCTATTATAATTTAATTTTCATTCATTAATTCGAGGACATTCCTGCGTGCCAGGCATTGTGATGGGTGCGGGGATGGGGGGTGGGGTGGGGGGCAGGGATATGGCTGAGAACAAAATAAAGTCCCTGCCCTTGGGAGGGTTAGATTCTGAAAGCAAGAAAGAGACAATAAACAAGATAAGCAAGTAAATTACCATGTAGTTAGAAGAGGATGGGCACACAGCAGGTACTCAATTAGCGTTCACTATTAATACTAAGTCACCATTAACCCATTCAATACACATCCTGGTCTTGGTTCGGTGTGTGGCCTCAGGAAATGCATCATAATGGCTGCGGCCCCAAGTATCCCAGGAAGCCCTCGGACAGTGGCAGCTGGGGGGCAGGTGGTGGGTTTGAGGGATCCACAGGGGGTAGGGGTGGAGGGGGAGTTTTGTGGAGTTTGGGATCCGCGGGTCAGGGTTGGGGGGCTAGGTCCCAGGTGGGGATCCAGCTGTGGGGCCCTCAGCCCAGAGAGGAACCCTGAAAAGAGTTGTGGAATGTGCTCGCCCAGGAAGAAGGGGGCCATGATGAGGAGATGTAAGCAGAGGACAGAGCTGAGGGGAGGGGGGCAGCAAGGAGGCCAGGGCAGTAGTGCGGGCCAGCAGTGGGGGATCTGGACGAGCCGGGTGGGATTCAGAGATGTTCCAAAGGCAGGCCTGACAAGATTTGCTGAGGGACTGGGAAGAAGGGGAGGGAGTCCAGTCGACTGGAGAGGTGGGTGCCGTCACCCGAGGCAGGGCCTGGTGAGGGGGCCCTCGCTCTGGGCGGGGGGTCGCTGGGGCTGACACCAAGAGCACCGGACACTGGCAGAGGAGCGCCGGCCGACCTCCTGACACCTGGCGGGGCGCTAGGCCGATGGTGCCATGGCCGCTTCGTCAACAAGGAACCGTGAGGCTCGGGGAAGTGAGCCGCGGTGACTGGCCCGAGGTCACACAGCCCATGGCAGGGCGACACGGGAATATGGAAGCACCGCAGTGCCAAGTGCCAGTGGAGCACTGTCGGGGGCCTCTCCCCCACACCCGTACCCCTTCCTTTGTGTCACCTCCCTGACCTGAGGGGAGCAGAGGGCGCCCCCCCAAGCGCAGTCCCACTTCCTTCCAGGCTGGCCCGGGCCCCATACACGTATCCCCTAAGCCCGGGTGGCTGGCCAGCGTGGGGCTGGGAGGGGGGACCCCCAGTTTCACCCCAAAGCCGTGACCCCGTGCTCGGCCTGGACCTCCCCGCTCAGCTCCCGGCTCCCCGCTCGGCGCCCACACCCTCACCCAGGCCCGTCCTTACAAAGGCGGCCCAGGGTTGCTGGCCCCTGAGGATGGGAGGAGACAGGGGAGGGTCCCCGACACCCGACCTCGGCCATACCCCCACAGCCCTAAGTGGAAGGACCTCTCAGGTCGGTGCTGGGGGGCCTGGGCGGCCCGGCTCACCTGTGTCCCGGGAAGGCCGGTGGCGCTGGGATCCGAACCCTCTGCTGCTCTGACAGGACTGACAGGGAATGAGACGTTGGTCCCAGCTGGGGGTATGGGGCGAGGTGGGGATGGGCGGGGAGGGAGTGCGCATGCGCAGCCAGCCGCCCTTGGGCCCCTCCGCCAGCTCACCCCTGTCCCCCGCCCGGTGTGAGTGCTGGGTCACTGCCTGCCAGGCGAGTGTGCGCAAAGGTCTTCTTGGGGTGCGCTGTGAGCGCTGACTCCCGCTGTGTGCCCCGTGCATCCCGCTGCACATCTTCCTTACCTTATCCCCACCTGGGACGTGATTTTGTGTTTTTACTGCGTGGGGGGTGTGTCAGATTTTTGACCTGAATGTCCAGACTTTGCCAAATGTTTTGTGAGGGCCTAAGGCCCTGGAGCTTGTGCTGCCTCAAGTGGGCTTTTTGGTAGCATGGGAGAGAGTTGCGTCCAGTCCTGGAGGGAGAGAGTTGCAGAGGAGGGGTTATTTTGTAAAGGCAGAAAGAACCTGATTTGAGTGGATGTGTTCCAAGCTACACCATTTTGTAGACTCCCTTGCAGCTATGGCAGTCATGTGACACAATTCTGACCGATAAAATGTAAGCAGGAGTTGTGGGGGCGGGGGCCACCACAATGCTCCTTCAAAGAGGATGACTGAGCTGACCCTTCCCCTTTCCCATTCTCCTCTTCTTGATTGGGTGGGGCTCTGGTGGTCATCTTGGGGTCAGAGGGTGGCCATGAAGAAAAGTCCAGGAAACCTCAGCCCAGACTCCTTTGAGTTGCCAAAGCAATTCTCATTATGTGGGAGAAATAAAACCCTAAAATTATCCCACAATTCCCCACCCTTGGTCAGTGGTAGACACTCCTTCCCCCAGGAAGCTACCCATGACCACCAAATCCAAGTATGTTAAACCAGGACCCCCCACCCCCCAATCAAGACAAAGACAGATGAGGACACTGAGGCCTAATGAAGACACTTCATGATAGTTTTCTTGCCCTCCCAGCCCAGGGTGTAGCTGGGACTGGCTGTGAGGCTCCTATTTCTAAGGCAGGAGCTCATTTTCTCACAGATTCCCACCATTTAATCTCTTACGGAGCCAGTCAAGCTGCTTGCTCTATTTCCAGTTAGTTTTTGGATGAGCAGGGGGTTGATCTGATAAAGACCCACACCCTCATTCCTTCATTACTCATCAGCCATGTTGGCCAGGACGGTGGGCTTCTTTACCCACTCAAGATTAAAAGCTTTCTCCAAGTTTTGTAATAGCTTGTACTTTATTACATATGCAACCCCGCCATACCTGCCAGTTGATCCCCCTCCCCTCCAAAGTATCATCTTTATATCAGCCCCCTCTTGGGGTCACTGAGCTGCTCCCCTTGCCTTCTGGAGCAGAGTAGATGGAGTCCCTTGAGCAGGCAGTGGGAGATCTATAATTGATCACAGTCCTCTTACAAATATATACACTTAAATCAGCACCCTGGGGGAGTTGTAAGGGGTCTTCAGGATGGGATGGAGTGAGGCTACCCTTCATCAAAGGTATAGCTTGGAATGAACCAAGGCTGGTCTATCTTGGGTCTCAGAAGGTGAAGAAGAGGAGCACACTCTGGGATTTAGTGTGAGTGGAGCATGTTTTCCCCAAACTTGTTCTGGTGGGCGATGTTCTTCACAGCTAGGAGAGCCTGAGGAGGAGGCAAGAGAGGGGAGGTAAGAGTGAGCACCCCTCTACCTCAGCCAGGAGGCTGCCCCCACTCCAGCCCTCAACCGCCCTGTCTCTTGGCCTATCCCACATGCAGAAGGGTCTCCATTCGCCCCTTATGCAATCACAAAAGGTGTTGGGGGGCAGGGGGGAGTGTGAGTGAGTGTGCACACATTAGAGGGTCTGCCCAGGGCCCACCTTGTGGTGAACGTAGGCCTGACAGTGGTAACACCAGGTAGACAGGTCGGCGTAGCTAAGTACCAGCGGGTGTCCCGAGCCTTCATGGTGTTGGAGCATATGGGCATTGATGTAACGACTGCAGTAGACCTGAGGTTGGGGAGCGAGCATTGGGTGGGGAATCAGCACCCACCTGTGGTTTGCTCCTGGGCCAACCTCCACCCTATCCCTTTCCTCGGCTGCATACCTGGTAGCAAGACAGACACACCCAGTTCTCCTGGAGTGCTCCACAGTCCTTACAAGGTTGGGTCACATCCAGGCCTGCTTCAGGTACAGGGCATACTGCCACCAAATGGGGACACCAGGGCAGTGGTGTTACAGCATAAAACATGGCCTGGGGGTGGGTGAAAATGAGTAAGGTAGGGACTCCACCTCCCCATTATATGTCCCTATACGTGGAGGCACAAATGGGCATGAGAAGGAAGCCACTGTTCTAGCCTCTCCCAGAGCTCACTTGGTCAGTGTCAGCATGGTCTCCAGTGACATGCATCAGTACTGACTCATTCATGTCCTGACCTCCAGCTGCCTCTCCTAGTAGCTCCTCCTCTTCTGGGGGTTCCTATACACACAGAGATAAGAGATGAATCCGGGAGGCCTGATTCTTGTCCCTTCTTCCCCCTACCTGGGTGTGGTGGGCCTTACCTGTGCCTTGTCTAGTTCCAAGGTCCTGAGATTTCCAGTCAGCTTACTGGGGGATATCTGGATTGTGGCTCCTTGCACGGGTGACGCTGGAGGAGTCTGATTGTCAGTGCATGAGGCTGGAGGGCTTTGGATCAGCTCAGCTCCCCCCACAGCCTCCTCCGAGGTGGTCTGGTCCAGCGTGACATCCCCTGTGGCTGCCTCTGAGGTGGCCTGGTTCAGCGCAGCAGCTCCTCCCATGGCTGTCTCTGATGACTGGTCCTGAGTGAACTCCATCACAGCTGTCTCTGACGTAGTCTGGCCTGGAGTGGACTCTTTCACAGATGTTGCTGAGGTGGTCTTCCCTGTGCCTGCCTCCAGAATGTTCCCTTCTGGCATGGTCATCCCCTTGGCTGACAAAGGATTGGCTGCCTGGGGTGCCTTCTTGGTGATCAACTTAGAACTGGAGGGTCCCTCTTTATCTTTGACCTCTGGAACCATGGAAGGGAGATCCTTGAGTGTGGGTGCTATCCCTTCTTCCACCTCTAATCCCTGCCCTCCCCTGAGCCCCCACTGCCCGCAGTTCCCCTCACCCACTCACTTGTGACCCGCAAACTACACCAGTATCTGCGATGGACTTGGATGGTCTCAGTGATCGAGGCCAGGGCCCCTGACAGTGGGGGCCGCAGCAGGGTCAGCAGGGGTGGCGGATCCCCAAGGAGGGAGTGGGTGCAGGCGGCCATGGACTCTGAGATGGATGTCAGGTTATAACCACCCTTTGTTAAGGAAAAGAGGAGGGAAAGGTATGATGCGGGGGGGTCCTCAGGGAATTTGGGAGATGAGATGTCCTGCCTCCCAGTCTTCCCTTGGGGTCCTTCAAGTCTGGAGGGTAGGTACTGGGGACAAGTAAGTAGAACCCACATCTGTCAGATGGACAGCACCCACTATGTGAGGTGGTTGTTGAGGGGGATAGAATTGTGACATAAAGTGCAAGATAATAATAACCACAAGAATGACAGTACTGATGGCAACATTAGTAAGCGCTGACGTTCATTAAGTGCTTGCTGTGTGCTAGACCCTATTCTAAGCACTGAATCCTCACAACCGCATGTGCTGAATCCGTGCAGGAACCTGCCTTCACAGTATGGGAACCCCTGGCCCCACCCACAGAAGGTGCTGCCCTGCCCTGGTACAGGAACAACTGGTCTTTCTCTCTATGTGAATCTCTACCCTGACCTGGTATGGGAACCCTCTTTTCTCACACTCTATAGGAACCCCAGTCTCTGCTCTTTTTCCAGATAAAGTAACTGTGGCTCACAGTGGTTAGATGACTTGTCTGAGGTCTTAACAGCTAGTAAGAGGCAGCACTGAGGTTGGAACCTGGGCTACCTGAGGAAAGGGTCCACCACCCTGCTCTGCCACAGGCAGGCCTGGGCACACAGTGGGACATCTTACCAGCCAATTAATCTCTCTGTGACTTATTGTCCTCACCTGTGAAGGAGTACAAATGACAGCACAGAAGGTTGCTGAGTGGGTTAAACTAATGTACAAACAACACATAACCATAAGAAGCCACAGCTCTTGTACAGGGCTTACCATGTGCCAGGCACCCCTCCATGATTAGCCAGCCACACCTTACAGACAAGGAAACTGAGGCACAGGGAGTGGGGGCACTGAGTACTTTACAAAAGGTCAGTGAATTTCCTTTGTCTCAGGATTTTGTTGGAGGTAGTTCAAGTAGAGGTATAAAGCAAAGACTCTGGAGCCAGGCTGCCTGAGTTCAAGGCCTGGCTCCGCCATTATTAAATGTGTGACCTCTGGCTAGTCACCACAGCTCTCTGTACCTCAGTTTCCCTGATCTTGAGAGAGGAAAATGATGAGGTCAGCAGACCTTACCTCACAAGGCTGCTTTGTTAAGTAAATGCATTAATAATGCACATAAAGTGCCAAGAAGAGTGTCTTGTACATAGTGAGTGCTCAATTAAAGTTACTAATGCTGGTGTTATTACTAATGCCCAGTGTGTGCCCACAACCCCAGGTGGGGACATCCAAGTCTTCCCGACCACCCTCCCACTGCAGGAAGAGGGACCGAGACAGCTACCTCTAGGATAAGGATAATGCGGCCATTGGCCAAGCCCATCAGCAGGTGGGTGAGGTGGGCATAGCCCTCAGGCGACACCTGGCAGCTGCCCAGTGGGTCCCCCCGGGCAGCATCGAAGCCAGCTGAGACCAGCACCAGCTCCGGGTTAAACTGAGGCAGGAAGAGAAGACACGTGAGCATGAGGGTGGGGGCGTGGGGAGGCAGCAGTTCAGGGAGACCCAGAGACACAGACAAGGACAAACGAAGACATGGCAATGCAAGTCAGAGAGATGGAGACATGGGACCTGGAGCCCGGGAGACACAAGACCAGAGCCCTGAAAATAGGGAGGGGAGAACATGGAGACACAAGAGAGATTCAGAGACGTGGACACATCAGACACAGATTTAGAGACCCGAGATACAGAGATATGGAGATGTGAGAAACAGACGGACAGGGTTATGAAGCAGAGTTGTGAGATGTGGAGACTCATGTCAAGAGACAGTGACATGAGACGGAGAGATATGTCCTCACATACACACCCAGGGCTGAGACCAAGAGGCACACACTCCCCTCCCTGGGTCAAACATGGGACACATGGGCACAACACAGGGATACACATGGTGCCAAAGAGAGGTGCACACATGTTTCCATCACAGAAGATGACAACACAAGTGCCACACACAGAAGATGGTCACATACAGTCACATACACCCACACACAATCAGACAGTCTCACACAGACCAGACTATACATAGTACTAGTCACACACGCACAGTTTCTCAGAGGGAACAGTAATCCACAGCTACCCCTGCACAAACATAATCATACACATGCCACCACCACAGTCACAATAGTTACATGTGCTGCTGCACCCACAGGAGGTGGTCGCTTGCACATGGTCACACACACACTATTTCATAGAGTTACACACACACAGAGATAGTCACAGCCAACTGTGCACAGACACACATACACATCTGAACACGCATGTCTGCACAGAGGTCACAGAGATGGCGCTCACGTTCATCCACCCTCAGAGTTAGCCATGTACACATGATTTGCCACACATACACACAGTTTACACACGGAGGAGACAGTTACCTACAGCCACTCACACAGAGTCACGGAAATGTATATAGGCCATAGGAGAGAGAGATGACTATCACACACAGACTTCCACATGCAGAAAGTCACACACTGGCTGTCAGAGAGAGCAATGTGCAACGACGTACAATATCACACCCATCACACAGAGCAGCGGTAGTGACAAATAGCTCCTTGTGCAGAGTTTCACACGTGCTCGAACCCCTCCCCACGTGGCACGTGCAGTTCCACAGAGATGGCAGTCACATGGGGCCCCCTTCACACACAGATAGGCACTAGTGATGGTGTACACACAGGACAGGTACACAGCCAGGCACCCCCCCAGGCAAGACCACCCCCGCACACTCCCAAGTCCTCACAGTTACACACAGAAGGCAGTCACATACAGCCACTGCACAAACATACCCAAAGGCCATCAGAGTCACATCCCCTCCCCCAAAGCCATCACAGCAGCCACCCGCAGGTCCTCTCACAGGATCAGTCACTGAGACATCGGACACATGCACGCCTGCTGCCACCCACACAGTATTGTCACATGCGTCCTAAATTGTACCTCATAGGCAATGGGAAGCACCAGACGATGCCAGGCAACCAGGTAGTCGGCGTCACCCAAGCGGGGCCCATTCCAGGCCACGTTGACAGTGAAGCCCGTGCCTGCAGCCTGACCTATCTGGCTGCTGGCGCCCTCGTCCCCCATAGGAAAGAAGGTGCCATGGTCATAGCGGTGCAGAGAAATGTACAGCACGCTGCAGGAACACGGTGGGAAGGAGGGATGTGCCTGGTTAGCGAGGCACCCATGAGGCATGGCCCGCCCACCTCCCTGACCACACCCTACCCCCTGCCGCAGCCCCTCACCTGGGGTCCTCCTCAAATATGTGCTGAGTTCCATTACCATGATGGACGTCCCAGTCCACGATCAGGATCCTGAGGAGGGAGGGGACAGCTTCTCAGTTACCCCGGGACACTTGCCCCCTGGGGGAGGGCAGGGGCTAGACCCCTGGAGTCTGTATGCAGGGGCATTTATTGTGGATGGGAGGACCCTGGGTCCCTGGGGAAAGCACTGGGTGGCAGGCTTGTGGGTCCTATCAGAGTCCTAAGGGCTTCACTGTGGGCCCGAGCAAGTGCTCAGGGCCAGAAACCAGGCCTTGTGTGGGTAAGTGCCAGGGGCTAGATTGTGGGTCTTTTGAAGAAAGCACCAGAGGCCCGACCCTGGGTTCTGCTGGGACAGTCATCAGGGCCAGAAATTCTGGGGAAGGGGACCCTAGATTCTGTTTTATAAGCACCTGGTTGCCGCAATCTGGGGATCCTATCTGGGTAAGCACTGAAAGGCTAGTTCCTTGGTCCTTTTCTGGAAGTGCTGGGCATTTGGACCCTTGGGTGGTTCGGGGTAACTTTGGGGGCTGTACTACGGGGCCTGCTGCGTAAGCACCAGGCGGTGGGGGCAGGGAGCACTCACCGCAGCACACGCCCACTGACGGCCTGGGCATGGCGAGCAGCCACAGCCACAGAGTTGAAGAAGCAGAAACCGCAAGCGGCATCCCGCTCTGCATGGTGGCCGGGGGGACGCACCACAGCAATGCCATTCAAAACCTGGGGGAGGGGCAGGGAACAAAGATTAGACCACCCACCCTCCCCGCTTTCCCTTCCCTTTCCTCTCCTCTTCCATCTCTCCTGTCCCTCTACTATTCCACCAGCTGCTAGGGGCCCCCAAGCCTGTAGCCCCCATCCCGCTGGGTGCACTTCCCCAGGAGCCAGGCTTCTGGTGAGCTGGGATCTCCTCCCATTGCATGCCCCCTTTCCTCAGGCCTGGCCCACCTCTCAGAGCCGCCTCTTTCCCCACCCTCCACCCCCAGGACTTCCTCTCCTGGAGCCCAAGGTCCCCTCCCCAAAGTGCAGGCACCTCTCCCGCCAGCACAGCCTCCACCAGGCGGCAGGCGGCGCCAGCAGCCAGCTGCGCACAGGTGAAGGTGCTGGGGCAGATGTAGATGGAGTCATAGTTGGCGCCCTCGCGGTGCAGCTCCCGGGTCTTCATCTTCTCTGTGGCCCGCAGACGATCCACGTGCTCAGCACTGGAGGCACAGAGGGGGCACTCAAGGGGACAACCAGGTAACTCTATCCCCTCCACGTCCTCTCCTGTGTCTCGCAGCAGCTCCACATAACAGAGGCAAGCCCAGGCTCCAGCCCCCAGGGTGGCTTGTGTGCTCTGAGGCCCCACCCCAACCCGGCCACAGGGGTCTGACCTGTGGCAGGCGAGCAGCTCAGCGTCCGTGGCTGGACGTGCGGGCAGGGCGAGACAGCGCCCGGCAAGACCCAGCTCCTCCAGGTGGTGCATGATGCGCTTGATGCGCTGAGGCGTCTCGGGGTGGTGGCTAGGAGTGGGGGAGTCGGAGGCAGGGCTTAGTGCGCTTGAAGTGGGGGCTCCCTCCCCTCCTCCCACTTAGCCCGCCTCTCTGACTGCATACTTGTCCCACAAGTTGTAGTGATCCATCATCTGTGGGTCATAGACCAGCCCTGTGCGAGCCTGCAGCACCGGCCACGTCAGGATTGGGAGCTCAGGGGGCTGCCACGGTCCCTCCGCCTCCTTCTCCACATCGTCCCCCTCCACAGTGTCCTCCTCCTCCAGGGTCTCAGCTGCATGGGGAGGCCACATTCACCCTACTCCTACTCCCCCACCCTGGATCCCCTTAATACTCTGGAACTCAGTTTACCCAAACCTAAAAAGGGGTGGGAGGCCTGAAACCAGGGCCCAGTGAGAGAGGGCCTGACCCTCCCCAACCAAGGCATCGAGGAAAGTCAGAGTCGGGTCTGGAGGAGTCTCCTCCCACAGCTCCTTCCCTGCCCACCCCCCCACCCAGCGCACTCCCTGACAACTACCTGATCTCACGAAGACCTCCCAGAAGGGCTCAAGGGCTTCCAGAGCACAGGAGATCGATGCCTGGGCACTGGAGGGCAAGGGAGAGGAAAATGTGACCAACTGGCCCCTGAGTGGGCAATGAGGGGCCTATTTCTCCCCTCCTCCACCTGGGCTCACCTCGGGCAAGGGGCGCCAGGGAACTCCAGCACGGGGCAAGGGTCTCCCAGAAGGGTGTGGAGCGAGGCGCTGACGCCCTCAGCCAGGGAGCGGAGGTTGTAGCCACCCTGGGAGAAGGAGTTCACATGAGGGAGGGCAGGAAAGAACCAGATGTTACCAGAGAAGAGTAGGGTGTTGTCAAGCAACAGGGCATTTTTTTGTTTTGTTTTGTTTTGTTTTGTTTTTAGCTGTACGCTGGCCTCTCACTGCTGTGGCCTCTCCCGCCGCGGAGCACAGGCTCTGGACGCGCAGGCTCAGCAGCCATGGCTCATGGGCCCAGCTGCTCCGCGGCATGTGGGATCCTCCCGGACCGGGGCACGAACACGCGTCTCCTGCACCGGCAGGCGGACTCTCAACCACTGCGCCACCAGGGAAGCCCAAGCAACAGGGCATTTGAAGGCTGACTTCATTTCATGTGCTGGACGGTATTGTGGGATGATTACTACTATTATAATGCCCATTTTACATAAGGAAAGCAGAGGCACAGGGAAGCTGAGTGACTTAGGAGACGTTGTCCAGCTAGTAAGTGGAATTGCTGGGACAGGACTGAGAGTTGTTCTTACGTCTTCCAGGATCCACGGGCTGAGAGACGAAGTGAGTCACTCACCTCCAGTGAGAGGATCAGCTTGCCTCCTGCCAGACCCATGAGCAGGTGGGTTAGCTGGGCGAACCCTGCCGGAGTGGCGGCCATCTCGCCCTGGAGGGACGAGGAGGGTCAACCCTGCTCTGTGCGGCCCCCTTCTGCCCTCCTGCCATCCCAGTGCACCTGCCTTACCTTGGGGTCCCCTTGGAGGGCATCAAATCCAGCAGCTACCAGGACCAGCTGGGGCTGGAACTGAGAGGGAAGGAACTACATGAGGCCACCTGCCCTCACGGCCCTTCCCTCAACATCGCCTCTGCCCCAACACACCCCAGACCCCCAGGACCTCAAGGGAAACTGGCAGCAGGACGTGCAGGAAAGCGGCGATGTAGTCGGCATCTCGCATCCCCACCTGCAGACAGGGAGGCATGATGGGGACGTCCTGCCATCTGCCCTGAAGGGCAGGGGTGGGCCTCATTTTGGGGGCAAAGCGTGGGCAGATACTGACCTGGTTCCAAGGCACATTGATGGTGTATCCCTGGCCTTGGCCAAAACCTGTGGTGGACCAGTTGGAGGCTGTAAGGTGGGGCCAGAACCGACCCTGCTCGTAGCGGTGGATGGAGAAATAGAGGACACTAGAGGCAGAGAAAAAAAAGAGGTGGGGGTTGAGGAATTGGTCCCCCCAGAAACCCCCAACCCACAGCTACCACAATTGACTCAACCATTCATTCATTCTCTCATTAATTTCCCCATGAATTCTTTAATTCATACATTCATTCATTCTTCCATTCAGTTGCCAGCTTATTCATCCTCTCATGCATTAATTCTTCCATTTATTTATCCATTACCTCACTCACTCATTCATTTGCTCTCTTACTGAAATTGCTCCCTCAGCAAACACTGCTGCCCCTCTCAGTGCCCACCCAGTTCTAGCTCTGACACCCTGAGAGCTATCAAGTCTATCCCATCCCCTAGGGCTCCTGACCCTGTGGGGGACTCTAGATCATGCCTGCCCACCCACCAGCAGGACAAACCCTGTGACACTGGAGGCCCACAGAGGCATGAGGCTCTTAGTTGGCGGGAGCCAGCTAAGGCTGAAAAGAAAGCCAGGCAAGGCTAGGGAGCTTAGTATTTTCCCTGAAGGAAGTGGGGAGACTCATGGCCTAGGGGTTAGGAGGGGTGGGACTTGGTTCTGTATGTGGAGCTGGAGTGGGGATGCTGGCTGGGGCTCCATGAGGCCAGTGAGGGGGCAATTCCTTGTCTCCAATACCTTACAGGCTACCTCTACTATTTCTTCTATTTTCTAGGTGAGAAACTGAGCACTCAGAGCAGTGAGGAGGGCTGACACAGAACAGATACTGAAACGACACAATGGTATATGTTCTGATAGTAAGCCAAGTAGGAGGGCTTGATTCTGACTGAGGTGATCAAAATGAATATCTCTCATCCATCCTTCCATCCATCTGTTCATCCACCCCCTGCCTTGTTCCAGAAAGGAATTAAGGCAGCATTTTTTTCCTTATTTAGGGAAATGCAAGAAATAGTGGTAAGGAATAAATCTAGACAAACTTAACAGTCACATTTTAATAAATGTTGATAATATAGTTGTGAAATTAAATGCAATTGGTACACAAGGACTTTTGGAATTGGGGGATAAAGACCATGTGAAAGCTCTGGTCTTGAGGAGATGGGGGATGACTGTTTTACTTTTTTTTTTTTTTTTTGCGGTACGCGGGCCTCTCACTGTTGTGGCCTCTCCCGTTATGGAGCACAGGCTCCGGACGCGCAGGCTCAGTGGCCATGGCTCACGGGCCCAGCCGCTCCGTGGCATGTGGGATCTTCCCGGACCAGGGCACGAACCCACGTCCCCTGCATCGGCAGGCAGACTCTCAACCACTGCGCCACCAGGGAAGCCCTGTTTTACTTTTGACTCTAACAGATAAACATACAGTAGAACATAAATATTATCATCGGGAAAGATAGGAATAAAGAAAAGATTTGAAGAAAGTCCACCCCACAAGAGAGCCACCAAAGTCAACAAACAAGAACTAACACCCAAGGAAATTGTTTATAAAGCAAATAGAAGGAGATTTTAAAATAAGTTCAACTGACTTCCAGTAAAAGAATGGTGGACTGATAGCACAGGTATACCTCCTCATTATCCTACAATCCTAGTCAAAAGATAGTAAAGGAATTTTAAACAAGTATCAACCCAGGAAGACAGTGAGTGGGAGAAAGGATGTCAGACAATTAGAGATTTCAACACATCTCTGGAAAGTAGTCTGAGGCTCCAGGGGCCACAGCAGGCCCTCTCCCAAGCTGAACAGGTTGGGAAGTCACCCAAGACAATCTGAGGTTTCCCTTCTGGAGAAGTCAAGCACAGATCCAGGTCAATGCTCACAAAATCAATTCTGAATAGCCAATTCACTGAATAACCAACTCACTAAATTTACTTGTTTCTTTTAACTACTAAGCTTTAGTTTACTAAATGAATTCTTGTTAATTTTCTTAGGCATAATAACAAGAATTCCTTAATATCATTAATCATTCTTTTTTGTTTTAAAAGTGCATTGGAGGCAATAGCTGTGTTATTTTGTGGATATATGACTATATGCATAGATATGAAGAACTGTGAATATATTCAATGCATTCGTCTTTATGAATAAGAATGTATAAATGAAAAAAATCTATCCATGACCTTCAATCTCCCAGCTCCCCATCTCTCAATCTCTTAACTCCATCAGGAGGGTCCTGGCTGGAGACAAATTGGATAGCCCTTAAAACACTATTATGAAGACAAGGAAAACAACTAAACTAAAGCTTAGTAGAGCATAAACACAGAGAGGAAGAAAGTGCTCTTGAAGCTTAAAAGAAGGAATGGAAGGTAAAGTTGAGGAAATCTCCCAGGACACTGAGCAAAAGGAAAAAAGAGACAGAAGACATGAGATAAAAAATAAGAGACACAGAGGATCAACCCAGGAAGTCTAACATCTGATTAACAGAGAGACCAGAGAGGACACAGTAGAAGAAACCATCAACAATCTAATAGAAGAAAACTTCTGAGGATTTAAGAAAGGCATGAGTCTTCAGATGTAAAATATCTACCACTGGTAAGCAGAATGAGGGGCAGGGTGAAAATTCACAACACCAGGGATAATAGAAGAACCTAAAACCTCCCAGAGAGGAAAATATATCGGAAAGGAATGAAAATCAGACTGACATCTAGACATCTGTCAGCAACACTGAATGGTGGAAAATAATAAAGCAATGTCTGGAGAACAACCAACCTAGATTAGATAATGGGCCACAGGAGCTCAGGAACCATGGGAAAAAGTGGAATTTATGCAGTCAATTCAATAAAAGACTGGATAAAACAGCAACTATTTAGTAGTGTCCCCTACTGACAAGGAGGGGCTCAATCACTTTCTGCAGGAAGGGTAAGGTGGTTCTCTTTCTGGAGGGAAGTCTGGCACTAGATTCTAGACTTTCAAGCACAGTGACCCTCTGACGAATTGGAAATTCATCCTACAGATATACTCAGAGGAGTATAAAATTATATATTTACCAGACTATTCACTGTAGAAATTATCTGTATAGCAAAGACTGGAAAGACCTATAAACGTCCTGGGGTTAAATGGCCAAAGGTATAGCCATACAATGGAACACTGTACAGCTCTTACAAAGAACGAGATGCTTTTCAGAGGCACTAACATGGAGAGGTGTCCACACCATGCTGTTAAATGCAAAAAGCAAGTTGTTGAAGAAAATGTAGTGGTAGTATGTTAATAATAATAATGATAATGATGAATATTCGTAGATCTACAGGAAAAATTCTGTAACTATCAACAGTTACTTTTTTTTTTTTTTTTTTTGCGCGTGAAGAGGTTGACAATTTGGGCTCCTCTTGTGTGTGCAACCAATTTGGATTTGGGACATTGAATAGAATCATCAAATTATTGTTGTTATTGTGTGGAGTATCATCTGTTGAAGGCTTCAGAGAGGGGGAAGCAATGTTTTGTCCAAGTTTGAACATACCATTCTTAATGGATAAAGAGATCTAAAGGCAAAATCTAGTCATTGGAACCTTGCAATCTTTTAATTAACTCTTTCCG
>NW_006777287.1:1688732-1730774 GCF_000442215.2 Lipotes vexillifer | reverse complement strand
GTACGCGGGCCTCTCACTGTTGTGGCCTCTCCCATTGCGGAGCACAGGCTCCAGACGCACAGGCTCAGCGGCCATGGCTCACGGGCCCAGCCGCTCCGCGGCACGCGGGATCCTCCCGGACCGGGGCACGAACCCACGCCTCCTGCATCGGCAGGTGGACTCTCAACCACTGCGCCACCAGGGAAGCCCTCAACAGTTACTTTTGAGGTGATAAGAATTACAGGAGACTCACTGCTTTAGACGTTTCAATATTTAATTTTTTTGTTTGTTTTTTGGCCTTGCCATGTGGCTTATGGGATCGCAGTTCCCTGACCAGGGATTGAACCCCAGCAGAGGCAGTTAAAGCCCGGAATCCTAACCACTAGAACACCAGGGAACTAACTCCCTTTAATTTTTTAAGGAAATAAAATTTGCAGTATTGTCATAATCGGAAAACATAAAGTAGTAATTTGAGGTTCACTCCAGCTCCAGGATAAATTGGTGAACGAGATCTCCAAACATTTGTGGGCTCAAATCTCGTCTCTTCAACTTCTTCTATGACCTCTTAACCTGTAAGCCTCAGTTCCCTGATGTGTAAAATGGGGGACCCAACAGTCCCTGCCTCAGAGTGAAATTAAGAGACAGCAGACACGCAGAGGGCAGTACCGAGCCTGTTGCCAGGGCAGGCCCAACAAATGTGAATGCCTCCCCTTCCCTCCTGGGCCCCTTCTGGCTGCGCCTGTAAAGGTGGCGGGTGGCTGAGAGTCTAGCATCTAGGGTGGTACTCCGGGCATACCTGGGGTCTTGGTCAAAGGTGAACTGTGTTCCTTGACCATGGTGCACATCCCAATCCACGATAAGGACCCTGTGAGTGGGAGAGAGGGGGGCACTATGTAAGAAGATCAAGGAGCATCTGGGGGAAGTGACTAGACCAAGATACCCAACCCTGTGCCACCCTCATTACACTCGCCCTGCTGCTTGCTGCTGACCTCTGAATGTCATGCTTCTGTTGAGCATAGCGGGCAGCCACAGCCACGTGGTTGAACATGCAATACCCGTCCATGAGACTGTGCTGGGCGTGGTGTCCAGGAGGCCTGGGAAGGGCAGGGAAGGCCACAGATTGATGGTGGTGAGGGGTCCTCCTCTTCAGAGATGGACTCTTCCCTGCTCTCTAATCCTGGACCACCAACTCCCCCAGTGCCGATGCCTGCACATCTGCCAGGAACTGAGTAAATGGGTCTCTCAGACCCTCACCCCCAGTCTACTCTTCTCTCTCTGAAGGAAATTTGATAATGCTCATTAAAATTATCAATGCATACACCCTCATACCAAGTCCTTCTGCTCCTGGGGACTTAGTCCACACCTATATAACAAAAAGGGTGAAATAACATGTTTATAAATGGATGATATTTGGTGCAGCATTTTTTGGAAACAGCAAATGATTGGAGAGAACCAAAATGCCCAGTGGTAGCAGGCAGGTTAACTTACTGTGCATTTGTATAATGGCGTTCTACATGGGTCTAGGCTATACACTGTTAAGAGAAAAGCTTTCCAAGATATGTAAGTGAAAAACGCATGATACAGGGAGTGTGTCAGTGCTACCATAATTTGTGGCTAAAAAAGGGGAGGTAGGAGAAAAGCTACGTCTTCTGCATTTCATCACTTCTGAGATGCCAATGAGGAGAAGATGTACTGTGATTTTACATGCCAATAACAAAGCAGAAAATGCTGCCAAAGGAATTCTGAGACACCATTGTTTATAAGATGCATCTGGATTTCAAGATGTTTCAAATATGAAAAAAATATACATCTTAGAATCAACAAAATATGGTATTTATTCCATGAATGGCACAGACTATTTCTGGGAGGACACAAGAGTCGTTGGTGACAGCGACTGCCTCCAGGAGAGGAAGCAGGTGTCTGGAGACAGGGGTGGGGAGGACTTTTACTTGTACCGGACCCCCAACCTTTTTTAACATTTGATTCTTGAACCATGTGAATATACTGCCCATACCACTACCTTTTACATTTGAGAAAGGAATTTTTTGTAAAGTAAAAAAGCCTTATGCTAGTGGGTCCTACCTGATTATCGCCATGCCATTCCGGATCTCAGCCCTCAGGACTGCATCCACCAGCCTGAGGACGGAGCCTGAGGCCAGGCAGGCGCAGGTGTATGAGTTCTGGAGAGACAGTGGGGAGCCAGAGAGGGAGTGAGGGAGACAGCAGCCCTGTCCACTCAGCTGCCCCGCTCCAAGGTGGGGTGGATGTGGGGATGGGGGACCCCGGGATTGCCACCACCCTCTGCCCTCACAGTTCTCATCCATACCGGATGCAGATAAACTGAGTCATAGGTATCTGCTAGGACACGGAGTTCCCCCTCATTCATGTACTGGGTCGTCTCCATCAGATCAATGTATTCTAGACTGGGTACATAGATGGGGGATGGGATTCAGGGGCCCGCCTCCCTCCCTGGCCCTGAACCAGGGCCCTATCCCCTTCCCAGCTGAGTCCTCCATGCACCAAACCCCTGGACAAGTCAGGCCTCCTCAACTGTCAATCCAGGGAATAGCTGGGATGTAGGATACCTTCCCTGCTTCTTCCCCAGCCTGCCTCATTTCCAGTAACAACCCTTGCCCTCTGCTCTGGCCACAACAAATCCTACCTCCAGGTCTTTTTTTTTTTTTTTTTTTTTGCGGTACGCGGGCCTCTCACTGTTGTGGCCTCTCCCGTTGCGGAACACAGGCTCCGGACGCGCAGGCTCAGCGGCCATGACTCATAGGCCCAGCCACTCCATGGCATGTGGGATCCTCCCGGACCGGGGCACAAACCCATGTCCCCTGCATCGGCAGGCGGACTCTCAACCACTGCGCCACCAGGGAAGCCCAGTACTTCCACGTCTTTGACCAGACAATTCCAGCTGTCTGCATCTCCCTTTCCTCAGCCTTCTGTTTCATGGGACTCATTCTTTTTCTCCTCTTAAAGCTCAGCTCAGATACCCCCTCTGGCACACTAACTTTCCTTGAGCCATACCACATCAGGACTCTTACTCTGGGTTCCTTCAGCCCCCCGGGGGAACCCCCTGATCACTCTGTCCAGATATCCATCATCTGTTTACACATCAGATTATAATAACAAAAAAGAGCTCATCAGGGACCGATGATATGTCAGGCACCATTCTAAGCACCCGACACACATCAAGCCCTCCTGAGGAGCTCATGTGTACTAGCCCCTAAGTTACAGGTGGTGACACTGAGATTCAGAAAGGCTCAGTGATTTGCCCAAGACCACAGAGCCCATGACACTCCTTCCCAAAGCATCTGGCCTGCCATGGTTGGCCCAGGGCAGCCTCCTCCCCATCCCTACAAGGCCCCTAAGCCTTCACCTGTGAACCAACATCAGCTCCTCCTTTTCGGCAAATCGGGCCTGGGGAGACACGAGGAATAAAGGGCTAAGGCTCTGGCTGTCCCACCAGCTGCTGCCCTCTGCCCAGGATGTCGGCCGGGGGACTCACCTGAAAGGACACACAGCGATCCAGGAGGCCCTCCTGGATCAGATGTTCCTTGATAGCATGGAGCCGCTCAGGGCCTTCAGGGAAGCTGGGTTGACAGAGATACAAATACAGATATAGATACAGATATATATGACACTGGTGAGCACCACATCTGTTTCTGCACATCTTCCCCATCTGCCCTTCCACAGCTGCTGACGCATGAAACTTTGGAGTCATCCCTGGTGCCTGTTGGTCTCCGTTCTCATGATATACGCAGAGCCTGGCCCTCTCCTATCACCCCCACTGCTGCTACCATAACCTCTCGCCTGGGCTATTGCACTCAGCTGGCCTCCCAGCTTCTGCCCTTGCTCCCCCAACAGTCCTTTCTCTGCAGAGCAGCCCAGACACTGGTTAAAACTCAAATCAGGTCACGTCCCTCCTCTACTCAAAAACTTCTCCTGGGGCTTCCCTGCTGGCGCAGTGGTTGAGAGTCCACCTGCCAATGCAGGGGACATGGGTTCGTGCCCCGGTCCGGGAAGATCCCACATGCCGTGGAGTGGCTGGGCCCCTGAGCCATGGCCACTGAGCCTGCACGTCCGGAGCCTGTGTTCCGCAGTGGGAGAGGCCACAACAGTCAGAGGCCCGCATATCGCAGAAGAAAAAAAAAAATTCTCCTGGCTCCCAGCTCACTCAGGGTAAAAGCCAATGGCCTCCCCATGCCCCAGAAGGCCCTTGACGACCTGCCCCATCCCCTCTTTGACCCCTATCTCCTACTGCTCTCCCCAACACTCACTGCTTCTCCTACACTGGGCTCCTCCCTGTTCCTCAGTCAAACCAAGTACGTTTCCACTAGCTCTTCTTCCTGCCCAGGACAGTCTTCTCCCAGATGTCTCCATAGCTCATTCCCTCACCTCCTTCAGATCCTGCTCAGAGAGTAAGGCCTTCCTTGATCATCGTATTTAAAACTGAAGAGTCCCCTCCACTGCACTTTCTGCTACTCTCCCTCCCGCGTCAGTGTTTCTCCACAGCACTTCTCTTTCTAACATACTTTATCACTTGCTTTTTCTTTGTTTACTATCTGTCTCCCTCCTCTAAAATGTAATCTCCACAAAGGCAGGAGTTTTGTTTGTTTTGTGTACTGCCTGTCCCTAGCGCCTCAGGAGACGGTAGATATGTATTCAATAATGAAGTCTTTTGCCATCCTGAGTCTTCCACTGGGATAGGGGAGATAGATACTAAACTAGTAAACACATAAGTATAATAATAGACAAACAATGGCATGGGCTAGGAATATCTTGATGCTCAGGTGTGGGGGAAGGGGAGTGGCTAGGCAAAGCCCTCTCGGAGGGTCTCCTTGAGATGTGAATGTTAACTAGGAGACAAGTAGGTGGAAATGAATCTCTGGAAAAGGGATTGGCCAGGGTAAAGGCCTGAGATGAGAGGGTGCCTGGCATGTTGGAAGAACAGCAAGGGGATCAGTGTGTGTGAAGTGAAGCGAAGCGAATGAGGGGGAGGATTGGCTGACGAGGTCACCATGGTGATATGGAGCCAGATCACATGGAACCTTAGAGGCCAGGATGAAGAATTTGAACTTTACCTTCAGGGAAACACCCTGCCCTTGAAGGACTTTAAGAGAGAGAATATCATCTCGTACATATTTTTTTAGGCTGTTGTGTGAAGAACAGGCAGCAGGGGTGAGGGTGGAAACAGGGAGGCCTCTGCAAGTTTAGGTGAGTGATGACGGTGGTGGCAGTGGAGGCGGTGAGGAAAGGTCAGATACTGAATACATTTCAAACATAGAACCAAAAGAATTTGCTGATGGATTGTAATGTGTGACTGAATGGGAAGTGTAATTCTTCCACTTCAGCACAAACATCCCTTCTTCAAGGAATCCTTCTGAGAACCCTGGATGCTAGTCTAGGGTCCTCTATTAAACACTCTTGAAAGCTCTGGTCTTAGGTCCTCCTTCATTAAACACCTCACACTGCTGATGGCGGTTTAGTGACCTGCTCTCCTACTCATCTGTCAGCTCCCTGTCTGTCTTGTCTGACACATTTGTATCACCATCTCCGGCACACAGAAGGCACTCAATAAATGTTTGTTGGCTAAATGAAAACAACCCATTCAAGCCTGAGCCCCATCTCCCTAAATCATATGCTTCCATTCTCTAGGCTAGATTAAGACAGGATTCGTTCTTCTAATGGGCTCTAAGTGTATGTCTTTGTATGGCTTGGGTATGGCCTGGAGGAGCCAGCCTCACCTGTCATCCCAGAGGCAGTGGAATTCATTTAGCTGCTCATCGAACACCAAACCAGTGCCAGACAGTGTCCTGGCCTCCCGGTTCAGATCCTGCAAGGAAAAAAAATGGGAGAGACTGATGCACTGAGGGCATGAGTCAGAGGGAGCATCCCACACTGTCCAGGATGGAGAAGCTCAGGGTTTTGATTGTCACAGGAGGTTAAATTGCGGCCAGGCCCCTCTCACCAGCCCTTGCAGCCCCACGACTAGGTCTTGCTCGGCTGCTTGACTAAGCTTCTTCATTCTGCCTTTCTTCTTTACCTCCGCTAGACTGGGGCTGGAGCGGAGTACGGCACCCTTTTTAACACCTCGCTTCTGCCAAACAGAGAGAAGGGTCAGAGTCCAACGCACGGCCCGCTGCTCCCCCTCCCCCTCATGAGGGCAGGTCCGGGGGCTCACCGAGGTCTGGGGCCTCACCGAGGTGACGCTGGAGTCGTGGGCGGGAGGATGGGGATTGTGCCTACTCCTTCGCTGTCTGGTTGTGGTGGAATCCTGGCCGGTGGAGGTCATGGCTGGGGAGACTTCACCCCTGACGCGTTTCTTGGGGGTGGGGTGGAGGTGACTCTGAAAGGGCCCAACGCCCTGAAAACCCTACATCCCAGCCCTTCCCAGGCCCCGCCCCCTATGCTAGTCTCTATCCCTTTTGCTATCTATTCCACACCACCTTCTAAACTCTGCCTCTGAAGGTTCTCTCCCTCCAGCAGGGTGTCCATTCTACCTGGTCCCGCCCATTGCACTAGGCTCCACCCCTTTAACACTATTCTTTCTCCTTTCAAAGTCTTGCCCTTTAACAGAGCAATTAACCCTGGCTCAGTCCGTTCTAGAGCCTTCCCTTTCCAGCTAATCACCGCCCCTTCCGCTCTGTCAAGCCCCATTCCCAGACCCTTTCATTCCTCAAAGCCTCGCCCAGACCCCACCCCTTCTCAAACCTGCCCATTCCAGCCAATCTCCCGGGATAATCACCCACTCTTTCACTTAGCCAGACCCAGCCAGGGCCCTGACTCCACCCTTAACGATCCACTTAACTCCACCCCTTATCGGCCCGACCGGCACCTTCCACTTGGCTAGATCCCACCCCTAACGTTTCAACAAGCCCAGCTCCTCAGGGGACTGCCCCTTTCCTTCCACCAGGCCCCACCCCCTCCCCAGGCCCAATCCCTAACGCCTCACCAAGCCCCTTCAGCCAGTTCCGAGCCACCTCCCGCTAGCCCCACCCCCTTCCCGCCCCCGCCGTCGACGCGGGCGCAGCCCCTTTCTCAAACTCCGCCTTTGGCTTACGCCTCAAAATTCCCTGAGCACCCTCTTTTCCGTTAGGGCCGGGGCTCTCTACAGCCCGCCCCAATCCCTCCCACACTGGGGGTCTTGCCGCAAGGCCGCGCCCCTCGTGCGGGCCACACCTCCCGCGAACTCACAAACTGCGGGTCTGCGCGAGAGCTGGCGGCGCAGGCCGTGCTGCGTCTGTATGAAGCGCGCGCCAGCGGCTGGACGATGCGCTCGGGGTCAACCTCGCCCCTCCCCCAACCACCGCCGCTGTCGTCCAGGCGGCCATGGCCGCCGTCCCTCAGTCCCTGTCCAGTTACCTTAGGAGCCCTCCGGACCGGCGCCAACTGAACCGTGCGATTAACTCAAGAGTGCAAGCAAGCAAGGCTGTTAGAAAGGGGCGTCTTCTCTCCTCCCAGTGGCTTCCCGCGGGACGCGCCGTGATGACGTAGTGAGGGCGGGCTGGTGGGCCTGGAGCGCGGTGGGAACTGGTCAAGGCTGGTGGCGGCCAAAATGGGAGTGGTGATGTTAATAAATGTGAGGATTTTCTGAGTTCATATTCACTAAGGTGGTACACAGGAAGCACTCCCCAAATGTTAGCTATTAATATTCTGCCGCGAAAATGAATGGTGGAGCGGAAGGAGTCAGTAGAGGCAAATAACTGTGATGATAGCAAGTAATATGTGACAGGCATTGTCGCAGGCCACAATTCTTTGAGGTAGTTCCTTAAGGCTGCTTTGAAGATAAGGAAACTGAGGTTATGCGACTTAGCCATGTGACCTTGAGCAAGTTACTGAGCATCTCTGGGCTTCAGTTTCCTCATCTGGAAAATTGTAATTATAGTGCCGGAGCCAGAATGGACCTCAGGAGGGGAGTTTTTCTTTGGGCGGCGGCTCTCCCTGTCGGCCCCCTCCACTGGCTCACCTCTGCCCCCAAGCTGTAATAGAAAGTGTGTGCCTAGGGGGTAGGGGGAGTTGCCACTGTGCATCACCCCCGAACTCCACCCCACACTGTGTCTAAATGCCTAAATGTCAGACCCGTAGGAGGCCGGTTTGTCCTCCTAATCTCCCTCTCTCATTCTTCACCATTTCCTACCGGGCTGTAGGCTGGGGCGGGAGAGATAAGCGGTCTGGGGTTCAGCATCGCTAACTAACAGATTGACAGCCCCGCCACCCAGTAGCCGGGCCCTCTTACCCTCTTGCAAACCCCAGTTCCAGCCTTCTCTTCCCTTCCACTCTTTTTATACATGAACGTGTCTTTTTGTCCCAGTGGAAGAGGGTCACAGCCCTAAGACTTTTAAACCTCCAGATACACCAAAGAAAACATATATACAATGATACACACGAACATTCTGAGGTTGTGATGCCTGCAAAGTAAAAGAGTAGGAAGTCTTGTAAAGGCCAAGGCCTATTTTTTCTGTGTAGTCAGAAGAGAGGTTCCTGTAGAGCCGAGGTTGGCAAACTTTTTCTATAAAGGGCCGGATAGTAAATATTTTAGGTTTTGCAAGCCACGTACTGCTGCTGTGACATTTTCTCTCTTCCTCCCCTCCCCTCCCCTCCTCCCTCCCTTTCTTTCTTTGCTTTCCTTTCTTTCTTTTTCTTCTCTCCCTCCCCTTCCCTCCCCTCCCTTTCCTTCCCCTTTGTCTCCTTTATTTTCTTTCTTTCCCTTAAAAAATGTAAAAACAGGCTGCAGTCTAGCTTTGGCCTGAAGGCCATAGTTTGCTGATCCCTGCTGTAGGGTGTCAGTCTTTGGTTTCCTTTATCTGGCTGGGATTCTTTTACAGGTTGAGTGCAGAGGTTACATGTTTCCTGAGGAGAGGTATTCCTTTTGTGTGAGGTGTGAGGACAGAGTCAGGTTATTTCTGGTGTTCTTGGACAGGGTCAGGTCATTTCTGGTGTTCTTGTACTGGGTCAAGCAAATGTTCCTGGACAGAGTGAGGATAGGGATTCCTATAGTTTCTATAGTGTTGTTCCTCTACTGAACTAAGCAGGGGTTTCTATACAGGGCAGACCAGTTGTTTCTAGGGAGCTCCAGACTAGGGGTTCCCATACAAATTCAGGATGGGACTCCTTAGACTGCATCATGACAGTTTCCTATGAAGAATTAGGCAGCCCAATACAGGGTCAGCACAGGTGTTTCTGTACAGATTCAGATCTGTGTTCATATAGATATTAGGATTAGGTGTTCATGTCCAGTTCAGTCAAGAGATTGTTATTAATTGGGCTAAATTATGTTAGCTGCTGTAAAACCCAGAATCTCGGGCTTCACAAATACATGTTTATTTTTTTTATATATAAATTTATTTATTTTATTTTTGGCTGCGTTGGGTTTTCATTGCTGTGCACAGGCTTTCTCTAGTTGTGTCGAGTGGGGGGCTACTCTTCATTGTGGTGCGCGGGCTTCTCATTGTAGTGGTTTCTCTTGTTGTGGAGCACGGGCTCTAGGCACGTGGGCTTCAGTAGTTGTGGCACTCAGGCTCAGTAGTTGTGGCTCACAGGCTCTAGAGCACAGGCTCAGTAGTTGTGGCACACGGGCTTAGTTGCTCCGCGGCATGTGGGATCTTCCAGGACCAGGGCTCAAACCTATGTCCCCTGCATTGGCAGGCGGATTCTTAACCACTACGCCACCAGGGAAGCCCCAATACATGTTTCTTACTCATACAAAATCCACTGTGAATATTTATTACTGGTCATTCATGGACCCAGGCAACTTCCATTTTGCAGTTCTGCTCTCCTCTGAGCCCTTGGAGTTCTCACTATTCAGCTGGTAGATGGGGAAAGAGAAAGTGGGGGACTGTGTGAGAGACTTCCAGGGGCCAGGCCTGGAAGTGTGATATGTCACTCCCACACTCCATGGGTCAGAGCTCTGTCACATGTCCACATCTAACTGTAAGGGAAGTTGGAAAAGTGTGTGAGCTTAGGAAGAAAAGGCACAGGTTTGAAGAGCCTATAGCAGTGCCTGCTACAGGATTCTGTAGACTTCACAGAGCTATGCTGTCCTACGTGGTAGCCACTAGACACATGGGGCTGCTGAGCTCTTGAAATGTGACTAGTCCAACTTGAGGTGTGCTGTAAGTGTAGAATACACACTGGATTTCCAAAAAACTTAGTATAAAAATTAAATATGTCAATAACTTTTATATTGATTGCATATTGAAATGAAATACCATTGATCCTTGAACAACACGGGTTTGAATTGAGTGGGTCCACTTATATGCAGCTTTTTTTCAATAAATACTACAGTACTACATGACCTGAGGTTGGTTGAATCCACAGATGTGAAACTGCAGATATGGAGGAACCGAGGATATGGAGGGATGACTATAAAGTTATACACAGATTTTTCTACTGCCTAGGGGTGTCAGCACCCCTAACCACCCTCTCATTGTTAAAGGGTCAGCTGTATTTAACTATATTGGGTAAAGTAAAAATATCATTAAAATTAACTTCACCTGTTTTTTTTTTTTTTTTGCTTTTTAATGCAGCTACATGAAAATTTTAAATTACACATGTGACTCAAATTGTATTTCTTTAGGACAGCGCTGCTCTTTAAAGTATCAGCACAGGCGTTCTTGTGTAGGTGTAGGAGTTTCTCTATAGGGTCAAGTTAGTGTCTCTTGTCTGGGGTCAGGAGAATGATTCTATTATCTGGTAAGGCAGGTTTGTAGAAAAATATGAAGGTTGGAGACATTGTAGAGTGAGAGGGAAGAATGTGAATGCATTTTTTTCTCGTGCAGATTAAGATTAGCTGTTCCTTTAGAGGCCAGAAGGGTGGTTTTCTGTAGAGGGTCAGGCCAGAGGATCACAACATACTCAGGCCAGGTATTTCTGCATGGGATCAGAGCTAGGTTCCCAGAGACGCAGATCAGGTGATCCTATTAGGGGTTAGGCCTGGGGTTCTTGTACAGGCTCCGGACAGGTGATCATGGTGATTCAGATTCTGGATTGTTTAACAAGGTCCGAGCAGAGGTTTCTATGCAGTACAGGTGTTCTTAATTTTTTTTTTTTTTTTTGCGGTATGCGGGCCTCTCACTGTTGTGGCCTCTCCTGTTGCGGAGCACAGGCTCCGGACGCACAGGCTCAGCGGCCATGGCTCACGGGCCTAGCCGCTCCACGGCATGTGGGATCTTCCTGGACCGGGGCACGACCCTGTGTCCCCTGCATCGGCAGGCGGACTCTCAACCACTGCGCCACCAGGGAAGCTCCAGGTGTTTTTATACTGGTTCATTTCTTGGATGTCTCTCAAGTCAGAGGTTCCTGTTGAGGGTGAGAGCAGGGTTTTCTGTACCAGCTCAGGACACAAGTTCCTGCTGGGACTCAGAGGGTGGTCCCACGCAGGGTCACGACAGAGATCCTGTGCAGAGGTAGGACACTGTCACCTTCAGAGATTCAGGTTAGTGTTTCTACTGTTGGCTCAGGACAGTAGCTCCTATGCAGGGCGAGTGTGGGGCTTCTGGGACAAGCCCAGGGCAGGGGCTGTCATAGAGAGTCACAGGGCTTCCTGTGCAGGGTCAGGAGAGTATTTCCAGAGGGGAAGGTTAGGAGTTCCTGTAAAGGATCAGGTAAGAGTTTCCTATAAATGAGTCAAGTTAAGGATTTCTGCTGAGAGTCAGGAAAAGGTTTTCTACAGAGAGTCTGGTCAGAAGTTCCAGTACAGTTGTATTCAAGGCTTCTTGTAGAGGGTCAGGACCATGGAGCTAACACAGGATGAGGATGAGAAGCCCTGTACAGTGTCTGGGAAGGAAGTCCTGTGCCAGGTCAAGCCATAGGTGCCTGTATCGGATGAGATATGGGCTTAAAGTAGAGGGTCAGGACAGGTGTCCCTGACACAGGGTCAGGAAAGGGTTTTCTGTGTAAGTTCAAGACTGAGGTTCATGTTGAGAGTTAGACCATGGGTTCCTTCGTACTCTACGGGGTGGGTCACGAGATCAGGATTGTTGTGCAGAGTGACATCATCGGGAGTTGTCAACCGTGGAGGCAAGGGCTTCTACACTCAGTCTAGATTTTCTACACTCACTAGATTTTCTTGTGAGCGAAGTATTTTAAAAATGCTACCTGGAGGGCACGGCTCCAGTACAGTGTGAGGACAGAGGTGTCCTGTCCAAGGTGAAGACAGGATTCCTATAAAGAGATTGAGGCTTGGGGAAAGCGTCAAGACAGGCATTTCTGTTAGGGGTGGTACAGGGACTTCCTTACAGTGTGAGCTCAGAGATTCCTAACCAGAGTAAGGCAGAGGTTCCTGTGCCATATGGGAGGACTGGGGTTACTCCTGTGCAAGGTGAGGGCTAGTGTTCCTGTCCAGACTCAGGATGGGTTTCCTGTTGATAATTAGAGAAAGGGTTCCCTTAGAGTTCCAGAACCAGATTCCTGTACCAGGCTAGGGCACCCGTTCTTATAGGGAGTGAGTACTGGGGTTCCTGAACAAGGCGGGGCCAGGCACATTTCCACACAGGTTCTGAGAGGGGTTTCTTTTTTAAAAATATTTACTTATTATATTTGGTTGCACCAGGTCTTAGTTGCGGCAGGTGGGCTCCTTTGTTGCGGCATGCGGGCTCTTTAGTTGCGGCATGCGGGCTCTTTAGTTGTGGCATGCGAACTCTTAGTTGCAGCATGCATGTGGGATCTAGTTCCCTGACCAGGGATCGAACCCGGGCCCCCTGCATTGATAGTGTGAAGTCTTAGCCACTGGACCACCAGGGAAGTACCCTGAGAGGGGTTTCTGTTCAAGACGAAGACAGGGGCTCCTCCAGGGTAAGAGGGCTGGGGTTCCATGGGGCAGCCAGGCAGGAGGCTTTTACAGGGCCAGGGCATGCTCCTGTAAGGAGTGTGGACTACTGTGATTCTCGAGTGGGCTAGTGTCGTGACTTGCTGAAGGGGTGCTGTTCTGTTGAGGACAGCTGCTCACGCATACTGTGTTCAGGATGTGCGGGCCCACAGTCCCCACCTCTGGGGCTTCAGCGGGGAGAAGCTGTAAAGAGAAGCAGCCCAGTTAAGTGTGAGCAAGGCTCACTTTGGTAGGGGAGGGTCGCCCATCTAAAATCCACTTCTTAAACTCAGCGTGGTCAGGGCAAGTTCTGAGCCTCAGTGTTTCATTAGGAAAAGGAGCATGAGTGTACTTTCCTTAGTCGTTTTTTTTTTTTCAGGTATTCATGAACTAAAGCAACTGAAGCCTCTCAGCCATTGCCGACCCACAATGAGCACTCAGTTAAAGGCGCTGCTTGCTGTTAGGAGCCGTTGGGAAGCCTGAGCCATGGAGCCTGGCTAACCCTGTGCCATCAGCTGTGTGGCCTCGGGCGAGCCACTTAACCTGTCTGGCTTAGGATGTTACCTGACTGGGTGACTGTTTCTGTGGAAGCGTTTGTTCAATGGAAGTACAGATTCCACTCTGGGGGGAACAGTTCACCCAGGTGAGTAGGTGCGTTGGGGAGGGAGATTGTACTGTGGGGAGCTCCCCGACCTCCAGGGTCTAAATATCACCCCCAGAGGCTATTTTGTCCTCCTAATCTACCCCTCTTGTTCTCTACCATTTCCCACAGGGCTGCAGGCTGAGCTGGGCTGAAAGAGATAAGAGATGAGTGACAGGAAGGCCCATGGACAACCTCATGGTCCCATACTGGCCTTCTGACCTTCTTGAAAGCTACCATTCCTGCCCCACCCCTTCCTCCCTTTCCTGTCCTCAGCATGTCTAATGTCCCTTGGAAGAGGCTCCCTAGCTTACACTGACTGAAACTATACATGTTAACACTTCCATAAGTATGTGTACACAGGGCTGCTCCCATTGTCAGCCACTTAGAGACACTGACGTGGCCCACGCCACACAATATGCTCACACACACACACAGACTTGCACAGAAATACTGTCATCACCAGACCCACAGAGACATCCTGACACGCAGACCCTCACGGTCACACTGTTATGCCTCACACACTGTCACACAGTAGTTCTTATTCAACTTTCCAAAATGTGTATGGATCCACTTCTGTGCCCAGTGTATATGCTGTCGTGCTGTCTCGAAGGTGACCCCGAGTGGTGCACAACCCCACGTGTTTCCTCAGCACACGCTGTCATGGGCACACCTCCACGTCTGCTCACACAGTCACCCGTGCCCGGCCTCTTGCAGGCATCTGGAGTTACGCACATCGTCTCATACAGCCTCATCCCTACTGCCCGCTGCACACCAGCTCTCACCATGACGTGTGGCTGCATGTGCTGTCTCATACAACCTGGACACCGTCACACGCGGTGTCACATATTCTGTTACAATCGTGAAGCGTCGCGTGCCATCTCACATGGTCATACACGGCAGCCACACACTGTCATCAAAGAAGCACGGACACTGATACACAACCCCCCACCACTGTTCTTTATTTAGTCCCACACAGACTCACACAATTTCAGGACTCTGGTGGTTTTATTTTACAAAATCTTTGAATGTCCACGCCAAGGCTTGTCTGGGGCCCAGAGGGTTGGGTTGGACAGACATCTGGCTACAAGAGGGGAGGGACACCAACCCCTGCCCTGAGGCCATGCTCTGTGCCCTCATGAGCTGAGTGGGGCCACCACAGTGGTAGTGGTGGTGGGAGGCATGGGGCCTGTGGGGAAGGAGCCTGTGGGTGAGCCCAACAGGGGCCCTGGGAAAGGCATGAGGTGGCTAACAGGCCCTGACAGCACCACGGGGCCCAGGCCTTGGTAGAGGTGGGCAGTACCAGGTGGGCCCAATGTCAAGCCTGAGGCCACCTCCCCACAATTCCCACTACTGCTGCCCCCAGCCACCACCATGAAGCTGCCAGCTGGCCCTTCAGCTGCTCCTGTACCTCCTAGACTCGATCCCCGTTTCTTTTTTCCTTTTCCAGATGCCTTGCGGTTTCGAGTCTGGATACCATCCTTCCGCATGGTCAGTGGTCGGTTCACCTGCCAAGAGGGAGGCCATGGGTGTTTCCCAACTCCACATCTTGCCTCTATGTCTCCTCCAGGGATGCTCTCTCCACCCCACTTCTTAAGAATAGGGACTTGTTTCAAGGACTAGGGAGTGCGCCCCTGGTGTGGCACAGGTATCATCCTCAAGAATCCCAAGGTTATGAGGCCCTGAGCTTGGCAAAACCTTTCAAGCTAATGGGAGCTGCCCCTGGTCTAGGACGGGGGAGTGGAAGTTAGCTGATGGCCAACGGAGGAGGAGGGAGGAGGGAGCAGGAGGAAGAAAGGAGATGAAGGAGTGGAGGAGAGAGGGGTGGGGAAGGTGGAGGGGGGATGGAGGAAGAGGGAAGAGAATAACAAACGGAGAAGGGAAGGGAGAAGGGAGGAGCAGAAGGAAGGGAAGCGGGAGGAGAGGAGGGAGGCTCCGAGGGGCCCCTGGGCACCTGGTGTAGCTTGTAGTAGAGGCCGCAGGCATTGCACACAGGGTCGCCACTGGCGTTTCTCCGCCACAGTGTGGTGGTGGTTGTCTGGCAGTTGGTGCACTGGGTACCTGCCCGTTTGCTGACAATCTGGGGGAGAGAGAATGTGAGGATGAGCACACTGGTGGGTGGAGGACTAAAAGAGGTGAGGGTCAGGTTAAGGCAGGGTTTCTGACAGGGCGAGGGCTGGGGGTTCTGTGTGGGTGAGGACAGGACTTCCTGGCCGGGATAGGGGTTTTGGGTATTATATGGGGGAATACACCAGTAGTACCCAACTTTGGCCATCCACTGGAATCACTTGGGGAGTTAGAAACAGTCCTGATGCCCGGACGGCATCCCAGACCAATTAAACCAATACATGTGGGGAGGGCCCCAGGCCCTAGTGGTTTCGAAGTGTCCCAAGGTGATCCCAGTGTGAAG
Organism: Lipotes vexillifer; assembly: GCF_000442215.2. NCBI lineage: Eukaryota > Metazoa > Chordata > Mammalia > Artiodactyla > Lipotidae > Lipotes > Lipotes vexillifer. Next base: position 1,714,934 of record NW_006777287.1, on the reverse strand, counting down.
CCGAGGATGAAAACTGCAGTGTAGGGAGAGGATGGGGTTCCTGCTTGCAGACTGTGAGGATATGTTGAGGATAGGCGGTCCCATACAAAGCTGGCTTCCTTTGTGGATGGGGAAGGGGTGGGGGATGTGGGTTCTTGTAGAGTGTGAGGACTGGAATCCCTGCACAGGGTGAGCACAGCAGTGGAGGCAGGCCTGGGTCTTACCAGGCGCTTCTTGGGCCGGATGAGGGGCCTGTTCTGCCCGTTCATCTTGTGATAGAGGCCACAGGCGTTGCACAGGTAATGGCCCGTCCTGTCCCGCCGCCACAGTGGGGTGGCTGTTGCTCCGCAGTTCACACACTCTCTGGCCTCTGGTGGGGTAGACGGAGGGGAAGAGGGAGCCAGGCTCAGTCCAGCTTCGCCCTAGACCACCCGCACCCCCCCACCAACCTCCACCTCCCAGTCCCTTTTAGAGAACCTCACCACAGGGGGTTAGGGGCAGAGTTCCACGAAGCTTGGGGGAGGAATAGGCTGCTGGATTGAGGGGGCTCCCAGTGGGAGAAAAGAAGGTACTGGAAAAGTCAGGGCCCCCATAGGCACTGCTGGGGACCGGAATTGATGAAGGCAGTGCAGGCCCCAGTGTCAAGAGGTCTGGACTCAGCCGCTCTGTCTTTAAGGTCTCCAGGAAACTGCCGCCGCCTTTCCCATCCAGATCTTCTGGGGCCTGGGGAGGGGAGTCCTCGCGGGTGGGGCACGCAGTCGAGGCAGGGTAGAGCCCGGTCTTGCCATAGGCCCAGCCAGCATATGGTGAGCTCCCTGGGATGCCTTCCATACAGTTGAGCAGTGGGTACACCTGAAAGACTATTGGGGGGTATGGAAAAGGAGGAGGAAAGAAGAAGAGCAATCAGTCTAAAGTCATCTTGCTTTCAGGGTCTAATGATGCCCAAGAGCCCCAACATGGTGGCCAAGTTTCCAACGTTTCTACAGGTGACCAGAATAGCTACTGGCCATTGGGTGACTCCTGGATCCTGAGCCCCACTGGTCACTCTGGCAACTGAAATAAGCTCCAGCCATTTCCAAGTGGGCTTTGAGGATGACTTGTTGGGATTTGGAGCCCATAGATCAGTTGGCAACTCGGGCCACCACCTACTTCCAACATTGCTTCCCAGTATGGCTATCCCAAGATGGCAGGCTGGGGAGCATTGGCATTCCCAGGTCTGGACTTAACTAGGGGTTAGCACAGCCACGTGAAGGCTTCCGGCCATTTTCAGGATGACTTCTTAGTAGGATTCTGCCTTAGCTAAGGGTCTCCATGGCAACCCCAATAACACAGAGCCAGTGCCAAGACAGCTACCTAAAGAAGTTACCTGGGGAGTGTCTGTAGGCCTCAGCATCCCTGTAGTAGGCCAGTGCAGCAGCTGCAGCTGTGGCGGTGCTGGGGGCGGTGGAGGAGGCTGCTGTATCCAAGCCCTCAGGCCCAGAGGGGAAGAAGACCCCCGATTCTGGTGGTGAGGACACCAAGGCAGGGTCCATAAACTGGGGCAGGGGCTCGGAGGTCCCCAGGGCCCCGAGGCCAGGGAACTCCATGGGGCCTCTGGGGTTTGACCTGTGAGCACAGGAGGGGTCCTCAGACACAGAAGCCCTCCTCTCCCCTCTCCACCCCTTCTTCCCTCCTTTCTCCCTCTTCCCACTCCATCCCCTCAATCCTCTTATCCCCCCTTTCCATCTCCCTAGTACCCTCCTCTTGCCTCCTCTCCCCCTCCTCTTCCTCTGTCCCCTCCCTCATCTCTCCCTTATCTTCCACTCCATCCTCTCACTCCCCATCCTGCTCCTTTCCCCTTCTTCCTCATTTATCTTTCCTCTCCTCCTCGCCCTCTTCCGTACCCTCCTCTTCCTCCTCTTCCCTTTCTTCTCCTCGCCCTCCTCCCTCCCCCGTCTCTTCCTCCTCCCTCCTCTCAGCTGCCCTTCTTTCTCCTCCTCTTCCCCTTCTTCCTTCTCTTTCTACTCCTGCCTCCCTCCCTCTTCTCTCTTCTTCCCCTCTTTCTCTCCCCCTCCTCCTCTTCTCCCTGGTCCCCCTTCTCTCCCTCCATCTCTTCCTCCTCCACCTCCCCTTTGCTCAGCCACCTCCCCCCTTCCCCTTTCTATATCTGCTCCACCCCTCTCTCCTTCTCCTGCCTTTCCCTCCCCTCCCGTCTTTTGTCTTCATCCTTCTCCTCTCCCTCCCCTTCTGCTCATCTCTTGCTCGCTCTCATTTTCTCCTCTCCTCCTCCTCCTCTGCTTCCTCTTCTCCCTCTGCCCCCACACTTTCTCCCCTCCGCCTCTAAAGGAATCGAGGTGGGGTGGGCTGGGGTGTGGAGCCAGAGTCCCTTGAACTCCTTGGTCACCCCCCTGGACCTTGGGGTTCACCATCCTGTGCTCCCCAACTTCATCCCTATCTGTTGCATCTTGCTTTCTGACTTTCTCAGAAACCCCATGGTTTCCGGCTTGACTCTCCCCTCCCCCACCTCCGTTGGGTCTGCAGACGGAGGGCCCCTCAGTTCCTCCCTGCTCCATGGGGGGGTCAGTACCCCCACTGCTTATCTCTGCCATCCCCGCCCAACTTTTGAAATCACCCCAAGGCCACTGGCTTCCTCTGAGGAGGGGGACAGGTGGGAGGTGTTCCCTCTACCCATACCCTGTCCCCTGGGGAGGTCTGCCATAGTTCTGCTTTCAAGTTCCTTCAGTCCCCACCATCCTCAGGCCTCAGTTTCCCTATCTGCCGGATAGGAGGTGGTGACAGGGCTCGAGCTAAGACTTAGGAGAAGGCAGCTTGGTCTCTCTGCCCGTTTGCCTCTGTCCTTCCCTGTGTGTATCTCTGTCTCCCTGTGTCTCTTTTTCCCTGACCCTGTTTCTTCTCAAGTCTGGCTCTCTGTATTTCCCTCCCATTTTTCTATGCTACCATGATACATCTTGCTCTCCCTTTCTGTGCTTTTATAAATGTTTAATGTTTTTCCCCCTCCCTTTCTCTGTCCTCCCATGTCTCTGTCTGATTGTCTCTCTCCTTCTTTATCTCTCTTTTTATCTCTTTGTTTCTCTATCTCTTTCTTTGCTCTCTGTATCTTTTTCTGTTTCTCTTTTTCCTTCTCCATTCATCTTTCTGAGTGTCTGTACATCTCTCCCACTCTGTTTCTTTCTGCTTGTTTGTCTCTTCCTTAGTCTCTCTCTCTGGGTCCTCTGGCCTTATTTCCATGTCTGTCTGACTATTCACGTACCCATGAACACACCCTCCTGCACACAGCCCCAGATGAAGAGGCAAGAAACCTACCCCTGCCCCTGACTTGCCCAGTGAATCTGAAGGCCTTGGTCTCCCTGTCTGTAGGGTGGAATGACGAATATAGAGAAGACCATCTTCTCCCGCTTATGTGACCCATTGTATAGATAGGCTAAGAGTTGGGCCCGGGGTTAGGGGTTGTGCTGGGCTAGAGATGGGTCTGTTAGTGTGCCCACCACCAACCTCCTCTAGGGTCCAGGCCACCTGCTGTCTCTCCCTAGGGAGAGTGTCTTTCCTCCTCATCCATCTCTTTCCTCTCTGTCTCGCCATGATTCTATCTGTATCTCTCTCTGAGTTCCTGTCTCGCTCTCCTTTTCTGTTCCTGGGTCTCCCCCTCTTTCTTGTCTCTCTGTCTCTCTTACTCTTTCTTTGAGTCTCTGTTTTTCTTCTTTCTCTTCATGTCTCTGTCTTTTTCTTCTTTTCTCTCCATCTGTCTTTGTTCTTTCCTCCCTTCTCTCTGTCTCTGTTTGTCTCTTGCTCTTTTTGTCTCTATCACCATTCTTCCTTTATCCCCTCATTCTCACCTCACCACCACCCCCAATCTCCCTCCAGCCCCACTGCCGCCATCCCTGCACCTTGTACCTTGGTGGGTCCAGGACTGCCCACCCCTCCCATGGCAAGGGCCCAGCCCCCCCACCCCCAGTTATCACTCTCCAGACAGAGATAAAGTTTATCTCGAGGCTGGGGGATATGAAAGCTCCTTATCAGCTGCCCCACTAGAGTAAGTGCTGCCCCAACGGGCAGCAGGCAGCAGGCCGGCACCCTCAACTCTCCTTCCACCCAGCCCCTCACCCCAGGTAACGTCCCTATCCCAGCCCTCAAGGGAGGGTCCCTCGGGACTGAAGGGAGCAGAGCTGGGATATGGGGGCAGATAACTCTTGGGAGAGTTTGAGGTGGAGTTTGAGGATTAGGTATGGGGGTGAGGAGTCAGAGGTTTGGAGAACAGCTGTGGAGTTTGGGGTAAGCAGATATGGGTTTGAGGAGCAGAGAAGGGTCTGCTTGAAAGGTCCCATTTGGGGATCAGAAATAAGTTGGGAAAGCAGAGACAGGGTTGGGGATCAGAACCAAAGTTTGAGAGAGAGAAAGTTGAGAAGCTGGAGATGTAGTTTAGGGGTCGGGGTGGATTCCAAGAGTCATGGAAAAGTCTGAGGGTCCAAGGGTTTTGCTGGAGCGGAGGTGGAATTTGGACAGGCAGGCAGAAATGTGTCTGATGATTAGAGATGGCTTATGGGAGCACAGGAGGAGTTTGAGAACAGAGATAAAATTGGAGTACAGGAAGACTTGGGGCCAGAGAGGACACCTGGGGGGGACACAAATATTTGGGGGCTAAGATGGGGTTTAGGGAAGGCAGACATGAGGATTCATGTGACAGAACAGATTTTGGGGGGGTAGACTTGGTGTTTGGAGTGACAAAGGGTTGGGGCAGAGATGGTTTTAGGGGATCAGAGAGAAGTCACAGGGAACAAATATGGGGTTTGAGAGGTGGAGATGGGGGTAAGAGCGTGGAGCTAGGGTTTGGCAGGCCAGAGACAGGTTTGGGGGCAGAGACAAGGATGTTGTGGAGTAGACAAGGGCTTGGGGAGCAGAAATAGGTATGAGGGGACAAGAGTGAGCCTTTGTGGAGAATTCAGAGGCAGAGACAAGTTTGAGTGAGTGAAAGTCAGATTTGGGGCAGAGGTAGGATTTGGCAGGATGAAAGCATGTTTCAGGGGGCAGAGGGGTATGGTGGGCAGAGTTAAGGGACCAGGGGAGCATGGATATCTTGGAAGGAGTGGATGGGAGGCAGGGCAGAGAGAGGTAGGGTTTGGGGAGTAGATTTGGGGTAGAGATGGGGATTGGAAAGACAGAGGTGGTCTGGAGGAGCTGTCAGGGGATTCAGGGGTGGTAGACACTTTGGGGACCAGTGGTGGGTTGGGGAGCCTAGAGCAAGCTGGGGGAATAGCTTTGAAGTAAGGGGCAGCAGGCCCAGGCTTTGCCTTGCTGGGGGCTCTTGAAGGGCTGAGACTGACCTGGGCTGGTTGGTGCGGAGGGTTCAGCTGCTTTGGGGATGTGGCGAGCTCAGTGTGATCCCAGGGGGTGTCCTGGCTGGCCTTGGCCTTTGAGGCTCCCTTCCTCCTTCCCTCCCTCCCTCCCCTCTCCCTCCCTACCTTTCCTCCTTCCTTCCTAAACCATTTACTGAGTATTTTCTATGCTTTAGGCATTAGATATGAAGGGAAGAAAATTTCCTTTCCTCTGTTTGTTAGGTTGAACAATGGGTGGGGCGGGCCAGGGGAGGGGGTGGGCCAGGGGAGGGGGTGGGCCCCCCTCCTGGTGGGGCACCTCTTGGGCAGTGGGGGCCTTCCTCCACCCCACCTGCCCACCTCATGGATTCTTGGACCCTGTTTGACTTGGGCTTCTGTGGATTTCAGTGTCCAGCCAAACAAAATGGGCTGAAGCCAAGATAAAATGAAAATAGCAGATGTGGTTTCATGACCCCTCTGGGCTTTTCAGTGAGTGTTTGTAAAGCCCCTACTGTGTGCTTAGCCAAGTGTGGGCTGGGCCCTTATGTATGTGTCTTCCTGGACAAAGGGAGAGGAGGTATGTGACTGTACCCATTTTGCAGGTGACAAGAATGAGGCTCAAAGAGGTTTGGTGGGAATTTGAATCAAGATGTCCATGGGACATCTTCAGGACCCAGGCCCACCCTGGGGACCAGGCCAGGACTGGCGGGAGGCAGAGGCACATTCACTCAGCGCCCCACTTGGGGCTTACGCCAGCTCCGGCCTGCCCTGGGGCAGCAGATAAGTCTTATCAGATGGAGGCCAGTGTGGCTGTTGGCTCCGCGGTGGTAACAGGCTGTCTTGGGATGGGGGGCGGGGCTCGGTGGGGGACACCCAGGGACAGTGGCCTCAACTTCTTGCCCGCCATGCGGCTTTGGAGGCGGGAAACAGGTGGGACTTGGGGCTGGTTCCTCTGTGGGCCCTTGAGTAGGATAGGGTGGGGGAAGGGAAGGAGGATTGAAGGGATAGAGAAGGGAGAGAGGCAGAGAGACAGAGAGATAGGAATGGGGAGATGCAGATAAACAGAGAGAAAGAGACCTAGAGCTGGGAGGAGACAGAGAGCACAGAAAGGAATGAGAGACAGAGGGGTGAGAGATGCACAGAGAGAGCCGGAGACAGTTACAGACAGATAGAAAGAGGGGCAAAGAGAGCGGGAGGCAGGTAGAGATGGACAGAAGGGGAAAGATAAAGGCTGAAAGTGACAGAGGCTAAGGATACAGGTGGAGAAACTGAGAAGGGAGAAAAAGATGATGTAGAGAGGGGGACAGAGACAGAGATTCAGAAACAGAGAGTCTGAGAGGAAGTCCATGAGACCCCAGGTAGCAGCCTGGGGTATGCCCTGGGCAGGTGGTGCCAGGGTGGGGTGGGAGGGGGTGTGGGTTGATGTGGACCCATGTGGCCTGTGGCTCTGCCCTCAACTTGCTGAGAGGGACCTCCAGAGAGTCACTGGGCCCCTGCGCCTCAGTCCCCACCTTCTTGCCCTGTCCTACCTCCCCCAAATAGTAACAACGGTGACAAGGACCAGTGTCTCACTGCTGACACAGACCTGTGCCTGGCACTTTCCCCATGTAAAATCATTGAACACACATGTATGCAGTAGGTGTCCAACTTGGGTCCCTGTAGGACAGTGGGTAAGACTAACCAGTCAATGGCCCTGAGACTCCATGGGACAGGGAGCTCCCCTGACCACCCATTCTGTAGATGAGGAGACTGAGACCCACCAAGGGCAGAGGGCAAGGATGGAGCCCTGGGTCAGTAGGGTCTGCTCACTCACTGGCCCACCCCAGAGGGAGTTTACCATCCTCATATTACCTCTCTGGGCCTCAGTGTCCTCATATGCAAAATGGGAGATTTGAGGAGGAAAGAGAGCAAGGCCATTTATTGAGCTCCTGCTCTGTGCCCCACTCTGTGCCAAGCCCTCGTCAGTAAGAACAAGGACAAAGACTCCTCTGACTCAAGTGGTGATGGTTTCAGGACATCCACTCTGGAGCCAGTCCACCCTCATTTATAGGCTGCCCTTATCACCGACTGGCGTGTGGCCTTGGGTGAGTTAATGTCCCCTCTGGACCTCAGTTCCTCATCTGAAGAGATGGGGTAATAATAGCGGCTACTCCATAGGGTGATTAGGGTGACTAAATGAGATTTAATCCATTAAGTGATTTTAACTCATTTGATTCTGAAATCTCAATAAATATTAAGTATTCTTATTTATTCATTGAGTACCTACTGTATACGAAGGATAGTATTTGACCCTTTTTTATCAGCACTACTACTAATTCTAGTACTAATGCTAATAATATGCTGACACCAATACCAGTACTAATTCTAATTACTACTATTCTAATATTGATATGAGCACTAATGCTAATTTTCATAGTGACAGTAATAATAATACTAACTGTAATCTAACACGAGTACTTTATGAATATTAATACTAATTCTAGAACTAATATTCATTTTAATTCTATCAACAATGCTAATGGTAATAATAATAATAATTCTAATACTAATACTTTTCCTAGCATTAATATAATAACAACAGCAGCATTATTTTGCCCTGCCACCCCAGGCACTGTGCTAAATGTTCTTCATGCATAATTTTATCCTATTCTCACCAGGTCCTTGTGGTATAAGTGCATATAATTGCCCCGATCTTCTAGACTGGGAGTAGGTGCAGAGAAATGATGTTCGTCTAAGGCCCTGGGTTCTTGTCTCGGCTCTGACTGATTTGCTGCATGATTCCTGGGGAGGCCACCCTCTGAGCCTTAGTTTCTTTGCCTGGAAAATGGGTATAATCATAGAATCCACCTCAAATGTTGTTGAAAGGCCACTCAACACAGGGCCTGCCTGCACGCCATAAATGGTGAGCTCTGTAGTGGTAACTCTCCTCATTGTTACTATTACTAGAAATAGCGGTTGCAATGTTGGGATGAGGGAGGGAAAGCTGCCCCCCCTTGGGAAGGGCAGGCTGGAGGCATGTCTGAGACAAGGGTTTGGCTGCTGGACCTACAGTCCATTTCTTCATAAGTGGAGCAGAGAAAGGGCTCAGGAAGGGAAGTAAAGGGTGGGGAGTGGGGGCCTCAGGGCTCTGCCTCCATCAAGGGCCAAAACCCTGTGGCTCTGAGGCCAGGCCTCACCCCATTCCCTCCCCCATCCCTGTGGAGGGGGCATAGGCCCAGAAGCCTGTGGCGGCAGTTCAGCCAGCAGGGAGGCAGCTGGGAGTGGGCAGATAAGGGAATCGGCAGGGCCAGGCCAGGCTTTGGGGGAGACCGACGAGGGTGGGGGCAGGGGAGGGGGTGGGTGTTTGGGCCAAGCATCCTTTCCATCAGGCCTCCATTTGAGACTCAGCCCCAACGGCCTTTCTTCCCCTCTCTTCCCGGAAGCCTTCCCTGACTTGTTCCCTCCCTCCTGGCATCTTCTAGGGCTCCAAAGCTTGGTCCAAGCCCATGGCATTTGGACTATTCTTGTCTAAATCCTACTTGGTCATGGTGTATAATCCTTTTATATGTTACTGAATTCTATTTACTAGTATTTTGTTGAAGATTTTTGTATCTATATTCAAAAGACATATTGGTATATAGTTGTCTTTTCTAATTATGTCTTTGGTTTTGGTATGAAGTAATGATGGCCTCATAAGTTCATTCCCTTTTATTGCCAAGTAATAGTCCATGGAATTGATATACTATAGTTTGGTTAACCATTCATCTGCTGATGGACATCTGGGTTGTTTTCAGTCTTTTTCTTATTACAGCAGACCTGTAACTTACAAACTCATATGTCGTTCTCTGTGCACACACACGTGGAAGAGTTTTTTCCTGGAGCAGGGGATACCAGTCTATCCATCCACCCACCTACCCAACCATCTATCTATCCACCCATCCACCTACCCATTCATTTATCCACCCATTTGCTGCCCTTCCTTCCTTCTTTCCTCCCTTCCATTCTTTCCTTCCTTCCTTCCATAAATCATCTATCTCTAGGCATATAACATCTGGGTCCAAGACAAGCTGTTTTGTAAAAATAGGCAAGAAACCTGTTACAGCCTTTGGCAAAGCCTTTCGTGTGCTGAAACTCACATCCTTAACCATCCTCTATTCCCAACATTTTGGGGGCTCCCTGGGAGTTTACTTATAGGGCATGGTTGAACTACCACCTGGAGACTGTTTAGAGACCAGAGTCCACAGGACTAGGGGCTCCCGCACCTCCAGGAGATCCTCATACGTACTCCTTCATCCATCTCTTATTTGCTCAGGGACCGTACTCTCCTCTTTCCTCTTTTCCGGCCTCATTTGCTGTTTCCTCCTCTTGTTTCAGAACTCTAAATGTCCGTGGGCCTCTTCTCTAGTTGACATTTTCTCTCTTGGTGAACTCATCCAGTCTCCGTCTTCAGAGTATCTCCAGAATCTAACCGTTTTTTTTTTTATTATCTCCCCTGCCAGCACCAGCATCGCTCACCTGGACCACTGCAGTGGCCTCCTCCTCAGGGTCCCCCAGCTTCCACCCTCAACCCTACAGTCTATTTTCCTCACAGCAGCCAGAGGAAGCCTGTTAAATCCTAAGTCAGATCATGGCCCTCCTCTGCTCAAGACCCTCCTGTGGCTCCCCTGTCAGTCATTCAGAGTAAAAGCCAGAGTCCTCTCCATGGCCCGTGAGGCCCCACGTGATCTGTGCCTTCACTTCTCCCACCTCACCTCCTGCCGCTCCCCCTCACTCACTCTGCTCCGCTACACGGCCTCCTCCTTGCTGTTCCTCACACATATTAGCCACGGCCCCTTCATGCCTCAGGGCTTTTGTACTGGCTGTACTCTCTGCCTGGTATGCTCTTCCTCCAGCTATTGGCGCGGCTCCCTCCCTCATCTCTTCAGGTCTGTGCTCAAATGTCTCCTTAGTGAGGTTTCCCCTGACCATCCCATTACACATTGGAAACTGCCCCAGTGATTTTTATCTGTGTCACCACTTTTCCATATTTTCTTTTTCTCCAAAGCACTTATCCTCTAACACCCTTGATATTTTCCTTACTTAATATTATTTCTTTTCTGTCTCTCCCACTAGAATGGCAGCTCCACAAACATACATGTGCTTATCTCTTCTGTTCAACACTGTGTCTCCAATGCCTGGAACAGGGCCAAGTATGCAGTAGGTGCTCAATGTATGTTTATTGGTTGGTTGACTGAGTAAATGGTGGGGGAAGGGGACAGAAGCAGAGGAAATTTGTTCTTGTCCCATCTATCTACTCTGTCAGGAGCTGAGCCTCAGTTGAGATGAGTCTGAACGTACCAGATCCAAAGGTAGAAAGTGCCACATTCCCCGGGGATGAGACCAGCTAAGGCACTCCAGGACGAGGTAGTATCATCTGGGCTGTGAAGGCCCCATAGGAATCACAGAGATCTTGGGGTTCAGTCAAGCCAATGTGGTGGAGGAAACAGCAGGCAGCACTTGGAAGGAGTGAGGTGAATCAAAAAGGATGAAAAAGGATGGGCTCACTGACAAGGAGAAATCTGTCAGGGGCCTTGAATCCAAAGGCGATCACCCTAAATTTGGTCCTCAGCGATGTCATACCCTGGTCACTGACCCCCAAACAGCTCAGAGACCTCATGTCCTAGACAAACACCCATATATAAAGCTGAAACAGTAATTAATGAAGAGCTCATATTAATTGAAAGTTATTAATTTATTGGGGCAGCTTGGATGGAGGACACTCAGACATGTTGGTCCCAAACCTGCCTCAGATCCTCCAGCAGGATGTGTGAAGTGCCTAAGTCCTCAGTTCTTAGAGGTTTCTGGGCCTGGGCGAGGGTTTGCAGGAAGTAAGGGAAAGGGTGACATAGCAGGGGACAAGATGGCAGAGAGCTAGCCTCCATCACAAGGAGATGTAGTTGGACACCTCAGAGGTTTCTGTCAGGGTCTTGGAAGTAGATGGACATACTTTTGCCCCCATTCTGGGGACTGGACCCTCCTCAATGGGGACATCACAAGCCTGAAATGAGAGGAGAGAACAAAAGTCATTCATCACAGTCCATGTGTGGGACCAAAATTTCATTCTTTACAGTGGCCTAGAAGACCCCTGTATCTTTCTCACTTCATCTCCTACCATTCTCCCCTCCCTCACCCTGCTCCAGCTACTTACTAGCTTTATGACCTCAAGAAGAGTACCTAACTGCTCTGTACCTCAGTTTCCTCATCTGTCAAATGGGGATGATAATGTACCTAGTGTTATCTAGTAAGTGGCAGAGTCAGAATTCAAACCCAGGCAAGTCTGGGCCAAAGTCCATACCCTTAATCCCGATGCTTTACCCACTTTCCTTCCAAACCAGACGTTTTCACTGATATTTTCCCAAGCAGTCCAGGTCAATTTGCATGAAGTGTATTTAATACCTCAATCTGTGTTCCCCAAAAGGAGAACCAATGACCCCCTTCAAATGAAATCATTTTAAGTATTACAAGGACACTAAATTAAATAACAGTGAGTCAAAATTATTCCCTCTTCAATCCTCTTTCAATCCTCTGATTATACAAAGAAGAAAGTCTCTGGTGGATGCGAAGTCCTTAACCACTTGCCAAATCTAAATTTGTCAGGCCCAGAGAGTGGGGTAATGGAAGTGGCTATAATCTAATGGCATTGTGATGCTTTTATAGCTGTTTGTTTTTACAGTTACCTCCCCTTTATGCCAAGATATAATGGGTTTTCATTTACTTGGTTGAACATTTTCTTTTTACATAAATGTATTTATATAAATAGAGTTTAGGTATAATTTTTTTCACAAGGGTGATGTAAAGTTTTCTTTTAAAATACATTTGTGGGCTTCCCTGGTGTCGCAGTGGTTGAGAATCTGCCTGCCAATGCAGGGGACATGGGTTCGATCCCTGGTCTGGGAAGATCCCCTTAAGCCTGTGCTCCACAACTACTGAGCCTGTGCTCTAGAGTCCGCGAGCCACAACTGCTGAGCCCGCGTGCTGCAACTACTGAAGCCTGCATGCCTAGAGCCCGTGCTCCGCAACAAGAGAAGCCACCGCAATGAGAAGCCCACGCGCTGCAACGAAGACCCAACACAGCCAAAAATAAATAAATAAAATAAGTTTATTAAAAAAAATACATTTGCTTACAGGGAAAAATGATGTCAATAAAAATAGTGAATAAACAATTGTGCATAGATCTTATCTGGATGTGATGAAACCTGTTATGTCTGAAGTTTGAGCCATGCTTCTGTTTTCACTGCATCTGCAGCAGCTTTCTCAAAAGAGGATGGAAGTCTGACTCACCGCGAGGTGCTGGACCATTTCCTTCAAAGGCTGGGATCAAGCATATATCCAGGGAGCCAGGGACTGGGTGAGCAGCTTTGGGTTCAAATTCCTTTCCTGCCTCATGGAGGTTAAATTTCTGGTCTCCAAAACAGTGCTTTCCGGTCTCCCTATTTGGGGTGAGAAAACAACCTGGAACTAAACCTCCAAGATGAGTGTGAGGCAAAGCCCCCTACGTACCCCAACAAGGTTAAAAAATAAAAAGTAGAACAAGGTTTTTGATGAAAAACAGCATCCCGTTGTCCCACGCTTGTCTCATTCCCTAGAGGCAAACTGCTTTCAACGTGTGTATGTGTTTCTTCTGGAAATTATTTCCATACCTCCAAATAATATGTTTATACTACCCATGGCAGAGACTGCAATCTGTCTACTTAATATACATTTCTCCCCTTTTCTTTTAAACACAACCCAAGTTTCAGTGGGGTTTATTGTACACCCAGCTTTAAAAACCTGCATTTCCCAGCATTCCTTGCTGGGTGACCATGTAAGACGAGACGATGAGATGTCCGCAGAGGCTGTGAGCAGTGCATCTGGGAACCTCCCCATCCCACTAAGCTGATGGTTTTTGCCCACTCACTTCCTCCTTCCAGCCACTGCCCGAGCCCTTCCTGCTTACCTCTGGACTGATTGTTGAATGAAAGAAAAAGAAAACTCTATTTTATTTAACCCGCTGGTAGTTAAACTTTCTCCCACATGCCTCCAAACAGTCCCTAACTGATGTGCCACTATGTCTTGATTTAGCAACTTCAGACATTTTCTATCCTTTCCCTGCTAAGATAAATGAGAATTTAGCTCATCCACATTACTACCCCTCCCAACAAGATTCTGTCATCGGTTTTAACTCCTCTTTTGGTTCCTTTACAATTTTAAAATAACCCACTTTCGTCTTTATGTTTTGATGGACGAACATAGTATCTCATTGGCCCGACTATCCTCTTCATCCTGCCTCCCTCTCCTGTGCCTCTCAACTTCTGCCATTTTTTAAAAAATCATTTTATGTCCCTTTCATCTCACCATGATGGATACTACATCCATTCTATCAGAAAATGACTTTATTTCACTTGAATGATAGTTCGGCTGAGTATAGAATTTAAGGTTGTAGGTTATTTTCCTGCAGCCTTTTATTTTTTATTAAAAAATTTTTAATATTTTACTTTTTAAAATAAATGTATTTTATTTATTTATTTTGGGTCTTCATTGCTGTGTTGGGGCTTTCTCTAGTTGGGGTGAGTGGGGTCTACTCTTCTATGCAGTGTGCAGGCTCTAGGCATGCGCAGTAGTTGCAGCACTCAGGCTTCAGTAGTTGCAGCACTCGGGCTCAGTAGTTGTGGCTCACGGGCTCTAGAGCGCAAGCTCAGTTAGTTGTGGTGCACGGGCTTAGTTGCTCCGCGGCACGTGGGATCTTCCTGGACCAGGGATCAAACCCATGTTGCCTTCATTGGCAGATGGATTTTTAACCACTGCGCCACCAAGGAAGTCCCTATTTTTTTATTTTTTTAAAAAATATGTATTTATTTGGCTGTGCCAGGTCTTAGCTGCAGCGTGCAGGATCTTTTTTTTTCAGTTGTGGCATGCAGGCTCTTAGTTGCAGCATGCATGTGAGATCTAGATCCCTGACCAGGGATCAAACCCGGGCCCTCTGCATTGGGAGTGCAGAGTCTTAACTGCTGGACCACCAGGGAAGTCCCCTCACAGCCTTTTAAATATGTGGCTTCGTTGTCTTCCTGAATCTGGTATTGCTGATAAGAAGTCTGATGTTAATCTGTTTTTCATTCTTTTTATAGATGATGCACCCACCCTCCACTACTGCAGCTCTTAGGACTTTTCTTGATCCTAGATGTACTGAAATTTCACTCAAGTGTGTCCAAATAACGGGGGTTGAGGCTTCATATGCCTCACTATCATTGTTGGGCCACGCAAGACCCTTCTCTAGTTTTATTTGTATGTTTAATCTTTTTATCTCCATTCTTCATTTCTGTCCCCACCCTGGGCAATGATTTTAATGTGTTTGATGTTCATCCTTTGGTTTTTCATAAGTTATTGTAAAAAGTGTATTTTTTTATGTGTGTATGTTATAAATGGTACCATGCTATAGACCTGATTTGGCTTCTTCATTTTTCATTCACCATGATCTTTTAAGAGCTGTCCGTCTTGCTATGTATATATCCAGTCTGATATTGCATAGTTCTATTTTTATGCATAGCATTCTGTGTTAGTTTTACATTTTTTACCCTGTTTGCCATTCCATGGGCCCCTTCAGTTTAAGACACATTCCGTGTCTGTGCATCTCCCACTTTTGAAGTTGTTCCAAATTCTCAAGGATTGTAGTCAATCTCTGGAAACCTCCTTTTTACCTTGAAGCTCTTTTTCTTGAGACCTTTCCTTCTGATCCAAACTGGACTGATTGTTTTCTAGGTATCTTTCTGGATCTTCCTCTTGGGATCCACGGTGTCCTGACTTTTATGTCTTTCTTCTTCCTGGATTAATCACGCATTTTGATATAGCATATTCTCAAGTAATTTTCAAAGCAAGTAGACAAAGTTTCTGCATCTTTTTATGTCTAAGAATGTTTCATTCTACACTCACCTTGATTAATAGCTTGGTCACAGAATTCTAGGTTGAAATGTTTTCCCTCAGAATCTTGAAGTTGTTCTTCAATTATCTTCTGGTCTCTGACTCTTGGGAAATCTGAAATCTGCATATTTCCTTTTCCTTTGTAGTTGAACTACTTTTCTTTTTAACCTCTCTGAAAGCTTCTAGGAGATTTGTTTTTATTTTGATGTTCTATAATTTCATAGGAACATATCTAGGTGTCAGTGTGCCGGATACTCAGTTAACCCTTTCCATATAAAGACTGGAAAGTTCTCTTGCATTATTCTATGGTAATTTCTTCCCTTCCTTTTTTTCTCCATTCTCTCTCTGGAAGTCCTGCTATTCAGAGTTTGGAATCTCCTCCATTGATCCTTTAAATTTTTCTCACAGATTCTCGTGTGTGTGTGTGTGTGTGTGTGTGTGTGTGTGTGTGTGTGTGTGTGCGCGCTTTGGAGTTTTAAGTTACTTTTTAAAATAGTATAATCAAGTTTTACCCCACCTGCAATTTGGCATTTGGGGAAGTGATTACCTTGAAAGTCATGACCTTCATGCCCAGGATCTTAGAATAAAACATAGAGGTGTCTTTGATGCTCTTTACTGTCATCACAATGTGGTCAAGTTTATGGATAAGACACAGGGAAGGGGTCTGACTGTTGTCCCTCCATGACTAAAAAAAGAGAAAAAAGAGACGAGACCACACTGCCACTGGTCACACCCATGTTTCCTGTGTTTCCTTCTCCCCACCTCCTCTCACCTCCTCGGTGACTATACTTCCTTCTACCCCCATTTCAAGGGGAAAGTCCTGGGAGGAATCTTCAGTACTTATTGCTCATGTGTAGATTCACAAGAGTCCATGTGTCTGCCATGACCACTCTCCACTGTTTTCTTGTTCTTTCCCTCCTTCCAGAGGGATAGAGGTGAAGATAGGGGAGTGGAGACCAAAACCAAACTCTCCCTTGTTTTCCTTGAGCTGGAATTGATCTCTTCTGTAAGAAATGATAAGACACAGAGGAGGCCCAACCCCATGAGTACAAGCCCTTTATTGACCAATTTAACCCAGTCCTCTCCTTTCTCACTCTACAGTTACGATAACAGAGGACAGGACAAGAAGGGAGCATCTCAGATGCAATAAATGTTTCTGGGCATGTGTGCCTACAGATCAACCTTGACACCAAGTGGGAGGGCACACCGCCCCACCCCTCACTTCCTGCCTTCAGCACACCTCCCACCAGATCTTTTTCTTGATTCGCGTTCTTTAGTAATTTATATTTCATTTGCTACAGGATTATAAGATGCCTGTGCACTATAAGTTGCAGAGTATAGTGGTTAAAATAACAGATTCTGGAGCCAGACTGACATTTTACTCTCTGTGCCTTGGTTTCCCCTTCTGGAAAGTGGGCATGATTTTATATGTGTTTTATAGGACTGTTGTGAACAATTTAAAAAAAAACGAGTTGGGGGGAATTCCCTGGTGGTCCAGTGGTTAGGATTCAGTGCTCTCACTGCCAGGGACCCAGATTCGATCCCTGGTCGGGGAACTAAGATCCCACAGGCTGGTGGGGTGTGTGTGTGTGTGAGGGGGGTGACCAAAAAAAAGGGGGGGCTTAGGACAATGCCTGACATAGCAAGTGCTGTAAGAGTTAACAATGATGATGATGATGTCGTGGTCATCTTGTTAAAATTCCAGACTCTCTACCATGACCCCCAATCTCTACGGCCTCATCCATTGTTCTTGAACTCCAAGCCACATTGTCCTTTTGCCTGTTCCTCATAAAGGCCATCCTTGTACCTTTAGCCCTCAGGCCCTTATTTTTTATTTTTTTATTTATTTAATTTATTTATTTTTGGCTGCGTTGGGTTTTCGTTGCTGTGCGCGGGCTTTCTCTAGTTGCGGCGAGCGGGGGCTACTCTTTGTTGCGGTGTGCGGCCTTCTCATTGTGGTGGCTTCTCTTGTTGCAGAGCACAGGCTCTAGGCACGCGGGCTTCAGTAGTTGTGGCACGCGGGCTCTAGAGTGCAGGCTCAGCAGTTGTGGTGCACGGGCTTAGTTGCTCCGCGGCATGTGGGATCTTCCCAGACCAGGCCTCGAACCCATGTCCCCTGCATTGGCAAGCAGATTCTTAACCACTGCGCCACCAGGGAAGTCCCAGGCCCTTATTATTATTTTTATTTTTATTTTTTTGTGGTACGCGGGCCTCTCACTGTTGTGGCCTCTCCCGTTGCGGAGCACAGGCTCCGGACGCGCAGGCTCAGCGGCCATGGCTCACGGGCCCAGCCGCTCCGCGGCATGTGGGATCTTCCCGGACCGGGGCACGAACCCGTGTCCCCTGCATTGGCAGGCGGACTCTCAACCACTGCGCCACCAGGGAAGCCCCCAGGCCCTTATTTTTAAATTAATTTTTATTGGAGTATAGTTGCTTTACAATGTTGTGTTAGTTTCTGCTGTACAGCAAAGTTAATCAGCTATATGTACACATATATCCCTTCTTTTTTGGATTTCCTTCCCATTTAGGTCACCACAGAGCACTGAATAGAGTTCCCTGTGCTATACAGTAGGTTCTCATTAGTTATCTAGTTTATACATAGTAGTGTATATATGTCAATCCCAATCTCCCAGTTCATTCCACCCTCCCTTTCCCCCTTGGTATTCATATGTTTGTTCTCTACATCTGTGTCTCTATTTCTGCTTTGCAAGTAAGTTCATCTGTACCATTTTCTTAGACCCCACATATAAACAATATTATATGATATTTGTTTTTCTCTTTGCGACTTACTTCACTCTGTATAACAGTCTCTAGGTCCATCCATGTCTCTGCAAATGGCACAATTTCGTTCCATTTTATGGCTGAGTAATATTCCATTGTATACATGTACCACACTTCTTTATCCATTCATCTGTTGATGGATATTTAGGTTGCTTCCATGTCCTGGCTATTGTAAATAGTGCTGCAATGAGCATTGGGGTGCATGTATCTTTTTGAATTATGGTTTTCTCCAGGAATATGTCCAAGAGTGGGATTGCTAGGTCATATGGTAGCTCTATTTTTAGTTTTTTAAGGAACCTTCATACTGTTCTCCATAGTAGCTGTACCAATTTACATTCCCACCAACAGTGTAGGAGGGTTCCCTTTTCTCCACATCCTCTCCATCATTTATTGTTTGTGGATTTTTTGATGATGGCCATTCTGACCAGTGTGAGCCTCAAAGCCTTTTGCACATGCTAATATCTGTCTCCCTGATTAGAATATCAGCTTCGTAAGAGCAGAGATTTCTGTGTTGTTCCCCACTGAATCCCAAACAACTAGCAGATGTTCAATAATATTTGTTCAGTTAATGAATATCTACTACAATAATTAGGCCCAGTGCCTGGCACAAATCTGACTTCTATTCTATTCTATTCTATTCTATTCCATTCCACCATGCTATACCATTCCACTCTATACTATTTTATCCTGTTCTATTCTACTGTGTTCAATTCCATTTCAAACCATTACATTTTAAACAATTGATTTCACTTGAGCCCCAGCTTTAAAAAAGTACTGTGCTTTTCTATTTTCATGAGTGAAGGAGGCATTAGCAAAATTCCTGAGTTCTGCTGTCCTCATGGATATAGAGGATCCATATGAACACAGAAGCAGTAGAATGAGAAAATGACTGATGTTTGGGTTTCATTGAAAATAAAGTCATATGTTTAAAAAAGTCTTATTAACCTTTTAATGTCTGTAGGATTCGTCATAGCACTCCCTTTTCAGTCCTGATATTGGTATTCTATATTTTTTCTCTTAATTTATTAAGAGGAAAAAACAGAAATTACTAATAGGTTATTAATCTGTTCAAAGAACCAATTTTTGACTTTATTGATTTTCTCTGTTGTATGTTTGTTTTCCAATTTACTAGTTTCTGCTCTTATCTTTATAATTTCCTTCCTTCCACTTTCTCAGGTTCAATTTGCTGTTACTTTTCCAGACTCCTGATATGAAATCTTAGGTACTTGATTTTCGACTTTTCTGATCTATAGGCATTTAGAGCTACAGATTTCCCCTAAGCACTGCTTTAGCCACATCCCCCAACTTTCATCAGTTTTTGCAAATCAGCTCAACCTACTCCTCCCATTATTCAATGCCCTGCTAGCTCACATTCACTCCCCGGATTCTGCTTTGCAGATGCAGAGCTCCATCCTTGCAAGTTCAAGGGTAAGCAAAGCTGGCTCTCTTAAGGAACTGGAAGAAGGCCCATGTGGCTTGGAATCCATGAGTGAGACAGGAGGAGAAGGGGAAGGCAGGGCCAGATCATGCAAGGTTTTCAAGGCGAGGTTAGGGAGGCTGGTTTTGAAAAAGATGACTGAAGAAAAATGCACAGCCTAAAAGTTGCGAGTTATGCTTTATCTCAGGACCTTACTGAGGACTGAGAACTGTAGCTCAGGAGACAGCCTCGCAGATAGCTCTCAGGAACTGTCCCAAAGAGGTAAGGGAGGAGCCTGGATATATAAGAGTTTTTGCTGAAAAAAAACCCCAAAACAACCATGTAGTCAAACATCAAAAGATTACTGCTAATCACAAAAAGCAGACATTCCAAGTTAATGATTTTAGTGCTTTATGTATGAGAAGATGCAAGAGTCTTGGCTCATTGAAATCATTTCTCAGATATGCATGTTAACTATCTAGAGCCAGTATCCTGTTTTTCTCTGTCCTAAATTCCTCCAGGGCGCACCGCTGGGGGTACAGTGGCTGATGGCTTGAGAGCAGGCAACATTCATTGTTCACTGGAATGGCAGGCAGCTTTCCCTTTCCACAAGCAAGACATAGTAATCACTTAAGCTTACGGTGTGCCAAACCTTGTTCTAAGCACTACACAAAATATAATCCATTTTATTCCTCACAACAACCATATATGTATATACGTATATTATATATGTAAATATATATAAACTAGAGTTTCCAAAATATGATTCTCTCCCTCCTGCCTCCTCCACAGGGAAGGCTTCTATCTTTCAACAAAGTCCTCTTCAAAGTCTCCTTCAGGGTGCCAGGGACCCCTGGAGTTCTTCTAGCAAACCTCAAGGTCAGCGCTGTTTGCTGGCCCCTCCCCGCCTCACCTCACCCCATCCAGATGGCCCTGGCTGAACTGGCTCCCCGGAACCACCCCGAGGGAGCTGGGAGCCGAGTGAAGCAGCAGCCCACTCCTGGCAGACGTGCTGATGGCAGACTGTGTGTTAGAGCAGGGACTTTCCGTGTCCCTCTGCTGCCCTCTGCTTGTCTTTGAAAGAGGAAGGAAGAGAGGATGGGAAAATGGATGAAAGCACACCGGGATATCCCACATGAAAGGGAAGCAGGTTACCAGGCCCGGCTGGGAACGCCCTGCCTTGGTGCCAATACCAGTGCCCCAGACCCCCATGGGCCACGCTGTTCACCTGCTTCTCCGAAATCCTGCTCCACATCCTGGCTGGCAGCCTGGAAGGCAGATGGCGCAGCATGGTAGGCTTCCTTGCCCCCGGCCTCTGGACAACCCTCTGGCTCAGTGCCTGGAGATCAAGGGGCAGGAATGGGAGGGCCACGGACTGGGGACTGCTGGTGGTGACCGAGGTAGGTGGGCAAGTATAAGGACTCTGACATAAAACTCAGCGCCTCGAAAGTAAAAGGTTAAGGTGTGTCTTAGCCAGCTCAGGCCACCATAATATAGCACTATAGACAGGGTGGCCAAAACAACAGAAATTTATTTTCTTACCATTCTGGAGGCCAGAAGTCCAAGATCAGAGTGCCAGCATGGTTGGGTTCTGGTGACATCTCTCTTCCTGGCTTGCAGATGGCCACCTTCTTGCCTTGTCCTCACATGGCAGAGAAAAAAACTTTCTAGTGTCTTCTTATAAGAGCACTAATGCCATCACCAGGACTTCACCCTCATGACCTCATCTAACCCTAATTACCTCCCAAAGGCCCCTAGTATCGTCACATTGGGGGTTAGGGCTTCAAGGCATGGATTTGCAGGGGGGCGCAAACATTCAGTCCATAATAAGGGATTACTTTGTAATAACATAAAAACCACCCATCCCAAAGTTTTGTGGGGGACCTTTATTCTAGGGTGTGAGGCCTCTGATCTATTTAGATTGTGTCTCCAGAATGTGAGATCTTTGATCTGTTTGGGAGTCTGTCCAGGGTATGAAGTTAGGAACAGTCCAAGTTAGAGTATAACCACTCTAACTTATAATGGGTCTGTTTCCAAGCCAAGATCATGAAGCTATTAAGTGTTCTCTGTCCCAGGGTGCAATGTTTCTGAATCCTTTTGGGGTGTGAGCCCTGGAGTCCTCCCCGTCCCCACCCCTCTCTCAACCCCACCCTCACCCTTCACTGCTAAGAGGGGACATTCATCAGCCCCATTGCTGTTCGCCTTACCTTGAGCTGAGCGCCCTCTCTTTTGAGGATGACCTGTCCAGCCCCTGGGGCATATGAGTTTCAGATTCTTGTACCTAGACACACCCCAGATACTCACTCAGACAGACACACAAATGCTCTGTGCTATGCATATTGTTTTTTGCATAAGATTTTCCTTTATGAAGAGTTACACAAATTATATGTGAATAGAGGTTTGTATAAAAGGTTCCAACAACACATCAAGTATATGGACTACACAGGTGATCCCCACTCCACTCTCCAAAAATGACCACTGCTGTCAGTTTCTGGTGTTTCCTTCCAAACACAGGCCTGCACACATGCACACACACACAGACACACACACGCGTGTGTGGTGTCACCATAACCATCTCCCACCCACTACTTTTCCTTGTCAACAGCATGTCCTGTGGAAGGCACCCCCACCCCAGAGGCACACACAGGTCCCACTCATTCTGCGGCACATCAGGCAGGGGCTCTGTGGTACATCGTAAACCCCCACCATTCATTTCACTCTGCAACAGTCATTGGCTAGAAATGGACATTTACAAGGTTCTCCCAGTTGTTTGCTCCTACCAGCCTTGCCCACACAGTTCTGTGCATGTGTGTACATTTTCGAGTTAGAAGTGGGGTTGCTGGGTCAAAGGGTTCATTCGTTCAGCAGACACTTAATGAGCGAGGTCTGTGTACCAAGCACTGTTCTAGGTGCTGGGGCGACATCAGAGAACAAGACAGACAAATGTCCCTGCCCACGTGGATCTGACATTCTAGTTGTGGAGGAGGGTGTCCAATTTTAGATGTTTCACAAGGTCCTGGAAGGTTTCACTCTCATCAGTGGTGCCTTTACTGGCTTCTTCTCCACTGCTTTCTGTGGGGCAGGGTCTGCAGCAGGAGGCTGGCTGCTTTGGCCTTTGCTCTCTACAAGACCTGCAGGGGCTGAGGCTGGGACTGTCTATTTGGGGATGTGGGTGTGCATGCGTGCGTGTGGCTGGGGAGGGGGATATGGAAACCGAATGGTCCCCTGGAGAGCGTGAGGGGAAATAGGGATAGAAGAGACCACTTTATGGTGTTGGAGGGAGCTAGGGACAGAGCAATCCCCTGAATCAGGCCTGAGCAGCAACCCCCCAGGTCACACCCACAGAGGGTGTGCAGGAATGGCAGCGCTGAGGAATCTAGTACTGTCTCAGAACATGCCATTGGGTGGTTGCTGTGTGGACAATCCTAGGGCCACACAGACTGGTTTGTGGACACCCTTGGGGTCACAGAGACAGGGGTGTGGATAATCCTGGAGTCACACAGGGTGGGGTGTGAACACTCCTGGGGCCACATAGACAGGAGTGTGATGTCCACATGAGGCAGAATACACAGTGGACAATGGGGGTTGGGCTTTCCAGAAGTCACACACATTGGGGCGTGGACATTCCTGGAGTCACACACACTGGACACGGCACACTCTTGGGATCACACAGAGTGGAGTGTAGACGCTTCCGGGGTCAGATTGGTTAGTGTTGTCAACACTGTTACAATCAAACAAACTAGGGTGTGGATGGTCCTGGGATCAAACAGATCTGTATGTGGACACTTCTGGGCTCACACACACTAGGGGGTGGATACTCCTGAGTCACCCGGAGTGGTTAGTGGATATTCGTAGGGTCACACATACTGGGGTGTGGACACCCCAGGGCTCAGTTAGCCTGGGGCATGGACACAGATTGTAGAGTAGAACCTCTTGGGTCACTCAGACTGGGATGTGTGCTTCTGGGGTCAGACAGCCTGAGGTGTGGGCAGCAGTGAGGTCACATAGAGTGGGTGTGGACAGATGTGGGGCCACAAAGATGGGGGTTTGGACACTCCTGGAGTCACTCAGGCTGGAGTGTAGACAGATGTGAGGTCACTCAGAGGCGTGAACACTCCAAGGGTCACACGTGCTGGAGAGTAAACATGCCCAGGGTCACACAGAGGGAGTTTGGGACACTCTGGAAGTTAAACACACTGGGAAGTGGACACTCCTGAAATCACACATGTTGTGGACTGGACACTCCTTGTGTTGCACAGACTGGGGTATGAATATCCATGGTGTTCCACAGAGGACGGGACACTCCTGGGGTCATAGTGACTGATGCGGGGACAGTCCTACAGTCATATAGGCTGTGTTGTAGATACCACTATAATCTCAGTGAAAGGGATGTGGACATTCTTGTGGTCAAAGAAATGATGAGTCGGCACCCCTGGGGCTAGAGACTGAGGTGTGGACACTCCTGCTGTCACACAGAGTAGTTGATGGACACTCCTCGGTATAGACTGGGGAGCAGACACTGCTGAGGTGATAGGCTGTGGTGTGGGTGGCTCTGGGGTCACACACATGGGTATTTGGACTCTCATGGGGGTCACACATATTGGGGAATGGACATTCGTGGAGTTACATACATTGGGGAGTCAACACTCCTGGGGTCACTCATATGGGGGTTTGAACACTCATGATCACTGGGACTGGGGTGTGGATACTGCTAGTGTGACACAGCTTGGGGGGTGAGCACTCCTGGGGTCACACATAATGATATTTGGACACAACTGTGGTCACACAGATTGGCATTTGGATACCCCTGGGGTCACACACTAGGGTGGGGACACCTCTGGCCTCACACACAGTAGTGTGCACACTCATGGTGTCACAGAATAGGGAGAGAACTCTCCTGGGGTCCAGGCTGGAGAGAGAATGATGCTGAAGGTGTGCATTCAGGGACCACTGATGAAGAAGGGAAAGTTCAAATACCACCTGTTCAAGTAGTTAAACAAGGAGCCAGTTAGATTGAGGCGGCTCTGATGCCTTGCAGCCAACATGAGCCAGAGTCAATGCACTTGTATCTGAGAAATCGAAATTTAAGAAAAACCAATCACAAACAGCCAACTGGGTTTTCCCAAATAAACACCCTCCTCAGCTCTAGCCAATCAAATAATCTCACTTTGTTTCTACATCTGCCCCATAAAAGCCTTGCCTGGGGCTCCCCTGGTGGCGCAGTGATTGAGAGTCCGCCTGCCGATGCAGGGGACGCGGGTTTGTGCCCCGGTTCGGGAAGATCCCACATGCCGCGGAGCGGCTGGGCCCATGAGCCATGGCTGCTGAGCCTGCGCGTCCGGAGCCTGTGCTCTGCAACGGGAGAGGCCACAACAGTGAGAGGCTGTCGTGGAGCACTCCTAACCACTTCCAAGCACTGCCCAGTTCCAATGTTTGCTCAAATTCCTGAAAATTTAAATGTGCCTCAGTTTATCTTTTAACACACGTAAGTCACACACATGACAGGTTCTAGAATGTGTGCTTCACTTTTTTTTTTTTTTTTTTTTTTTTTTTTGCGGTACGCGGGCCTCTCACTGTTGTGGCCTCCCCCGTCGCGGGGCACAGGCTCCGGACGCGCAGGCTCAGCAGCCATGGCTCATGGGCCCAGCCGCTCCGCGGCATGTGGGATCTTCCCGAACCGGGGCACAAACCCGCGTCCCCTGCATCGGCAGGCGGACTCCCAACCACTGCGCCACCAGGGAAGCCCTGTGCTTCACTTTTAATCACCACGTAAGACCCACAGACTGCCTCTTTTGGTCCATATTGGTGACGCTTGAGGAAGGGAAACATCTATAATCTATTGCTTGGAAGGTCTGTAGTGCCTGTGACCTGGGGCTTCTCACTTATCTTCAGAGTTTATCTTACTGTTTCTTTTTTTTTATGTTTTTACTTCATTGTACAGTCTTACACCTCCACTGAGATTAGGAGAGCAAGGACACTGAAATCTACTGTATTTAGGACATTTGAATGTACACATATACTTGTTTTGCGGGGTGGGGGGGCGCTGTGTTGGGTCTTCGTTGCTGCGTGCGGGCTTTCTGTAGTTGCAGTGAGCTGGGGCTACTCTTCGTTGTGGTGCGTGGGCTTCTCATTGCGGTGGCTTCTCTCGTTGTGGAGCACAGGCTATAGAGCACGTGAGCTTCAGTAGTTGTAGCACATGGGCTTCAGTAGTTGTGGCTTACGGGGTCTAGAGTGCAGCCTCAGTAGTTGTGGCACATGGGCTTAGTTGCTCTGTAGCATGTGGGATCTTCCCGGACCAGGGCTCGAACCCGTGTCCCCTGCATTAACAGGCAGATTCTTAACCACTGTGCCACTAGGGAAGTCCCCTATCTTACTGTTTCTTTATCTGTGAAATGGGGATCACTTATTTCCCACCTCCTTTGCCAAGACATTTTGAGGGTGAAGTGAAGTTCTCAAGTTAAAACTGCTTTGTAAAATAAAGCACCAGGCCTAAGACTTTTCCTAAAATTCAAAGCAGTAAACTGGCTGGTCCAGTGGCATGGGGCAAGGAGCTGGGAGAGTGGACACCAAGTTTGTAATCATGGATCTAACTGTGTGACCTTGAACAAGTCACTTGCTTGCACCAGCCTGAGATTCCTGGGGATAATACCCATCTGACAGGGTATCACAGTGACAGTTGGCTGTCCCCAAAAGTCATACTTCATCTTCCCTAATGTTGAGCTGTTGCAAAGCAGCTGCTCAGCCAGAAATTACATTTCCCACCCCTACTTGCAACTGGATGGGGTCATATGGCCAGTCCTGCTG
>NW_006777287.1:1683261-1688568 GCF_000442215.2 Lipotes vexillifer | reverse complement strand
CTGCTGAATGGAACTTGAGCTAAAATGACGTGTGTCCTTAACAAACAGTGGTGTTTTCTCCATTTGCATTTGTCCATCTTTTGGAGGTCTAGAGCCCCAGCAGAGAGTGAAGCCACAGTGTACAAGGACCCTGGGGTTCTCAGCCACCACATGGAAGTCCACCTATCAACCAGGAACACTCACAGTAGTCTGTGATGTTTATTATTGTGTGAAACCATTGACATTGTGATGTTGGTTTGTTACTGCAAGAGAATTAATTCCTGAACACACACACAGTGTTGTGTGGATCGAATCCTCTGTGGAAATGGGCTCTGCAAGCTGAGGAGCCCATGGACAGGAGAGACTTCTTCTGGGAGGTCCTACTGGCTTCTTGGAGCTGCTTGTCCTTCCTTTACAGCAGGCAGAACTCTGGCCAGGGTGAGGGGCTGGGAGGGCACTTGAACATCCAAGCTGGACACTGGCTCCACTGCCGGGGGTGGGGGGACCCTGGACATGGGACCCTGTTCTTCAGAGACCCAGAGGTGAATGAAGTGCTGGTGCTCCGAAGCTTGGTTTGGCTATAATAATGGGCTTCGGGGTATATCTAGAGTTGGTAGAATTCAGCCACAACTTTCTATAGATGGATTAAAGATAGCTTTGATTTCACTAAATGTCTCCAACAGTGGATTTCTTCTTCTCCTTAGAATGAAGGCACTTTCTGCTGTTGTAACCGAGACCTACCATGCTCCTTCCCCCCAGTGCTGGCCCCAGGGCTTCTTCTTGGACAAAGCCCCCGGGACTAGTGGGGCAGCAGCCAGGGTTTCCCAAACCATGCAACCTTCAGGGCCATTTGATGTTCCTATGACACAGGCCCGCACAGTGTGCTGGGACAGTGCTTGTTTAAAGAGTGTTATTTCTACCTCACAGAAAATGCCTGCCTGAATTCCCCAGCTGTCCAGTGGTTAGGGCTCTGTGCTTTCACTGCCAGGGGCACGGGTTCAGTCCCTGGTTGGGGAACTAAGACCCTGCAAGCAGTGTGGCACGGACAAAAAAAAAAAAAAAAGAAAAGAAAATGCCTGCCTTTCCACCAGATCCAGACATTTAAACCACATAGGCTCTGTAGCTCAGTTTCCTTGTCCATAAAAAGGACATGATAGAACCTAGCCTGGCCATCTCAAAGGGTAGTTAAGAGATTATGTGATTTGGATTCCTTTTATTTCTTTTTCCTCTCTGATTGCTATGGCTAGAACTTCCAAAACTATGTTGAATAAGAGTGGTGAGAGTGGGCAACCTTGTCTTTTTCCTGATCTTAGTGCAAATGGTTTCAGTTTTTCACCACTGAGGACGATGTTGGCTGTGGGTTTGTCATATATGGCCTTTATTATGTTGAGGAAAGTTCCCTTTATGCCTACTTTCTGCAAGGTTTTTATCATAAATGGGTGTTGAATTTTGTCGAAAGCTTTCTCTGCATCTATTGAGATGATCATATGGTTTTTCTCCTTCAATTTGTTGATATGGTGTATCACGTTGATTGATTTGCGTATATTGAAGGATCCTTGCATTCCTGGGATAAACCCCACTTGATCATGGTGTATGCTCATTTTAATGTGCTGTTGGATTCTGTTTGCTAGTATTTTGTTGAGGATATTTGCATGTATGTTCATCAGTGATATTGGCCTGTAGTTTTCTTTCTTTGTGACATCCTTGTCTGGTTTTGGTATCAGGGTGATGGTGGCCTCGTAAAATGAGTTTGGTAGTGTTCCTCCCTGTGCTATATTTTGGAAGAGTTTGAGAAGGATAGGTATTAGCTCTTCTCTAATTGTTTGATAGATTTGGCCTGTGAAGCCATCTGGTCCTGGGCTTCTGTTTGTTGGAAGATTTTTTTTTTTTTTTTTTCTATGTTCATCAGTGATATTGGCCTGTAGTTTTCTTTCTTTGTGACATCCTTGTCTGGTTTTGGTATCAAGGTGATGGTGGCCTCGTAGAATGAGTTTGGGAGTGTTCCTCCCTCTCCTGTATTTTGGAAGAGTTTGAGAAGGATAGGTGTTAGCTCTTCTCTAAATGTTTGATAGAATTCGCCTGTGAAGCCATCTGGTCCTGGGCTTTTGTTTGTTGGAAGATTTTTAATCACAGTTTCAATTTCAGTGCTTGTGATTGGTCTGTTCATATTTTCTATTTCTTCCTGATTCAGTCTTGGCAGGTTGTGCATTTCTAAGAATTTGTCCATTTCTTTCAGGTTGTCCATTTTATTGGCATAGAGTTGCTCGTAGTAATCCCTCATGATCCTTTGTATTTCTGCAGTGTCAGTTGTTACTTCTCCTTTTTCATTTCTAATTCTATTGATTTGAGTCTTCTCCCTTTTTTTTCTTGATGAGTCTGGCTAATGGTTTATCAATTTTGTTTATTTTCTCAAAGAACCAGCTTTTAGTTTTATTGATCTTTGCTATCGTTTCCTTCATTTCTTTTTCATTTATTTCTGATCTGATCTTTATGATTTCTTTCCTTCTGCTAAATTTGGGGGTTTTTGTTCTTCTTTCTCTAACTGCTTTAGATGCAAGGTTAAGTTGTTTATTTGAGATATTTCCTGTTTCTTAAGGTAGGATTGTCTTGCTATAAACTTCCATCTTAGAACTGCTTTTGCTGCATCCCATAGGTTTTGGGTCATCGTGTCTCCATTGTCATTTGTTTCTAGGTATTTTTTGATTTCCTCTTTGATTTCTTCAGTGATCACTTTGTTATTAACTAGTGTATTGTTTAGCCTCCATGTGTTTGTATTTTTTACAGATCTTTTCCAGTAATTGATATCTAGTCTCATGGCGTTGTGGTCGGAAAAGATACTTGATATGATTTCAATTTTCTTAAATTTACCAAGACTAGATTTGTGACCCAAGATATGATTTATCCTGGAGAATCTTCCAAGAGCACTTGAGAAAAATGTGTATTCTGTTGTTTTTGGATGGAATGTCCTGTAAATATCAATTAGGTCCATCTTGTTTAATGTATTATTTAAAGCTTGTGTTTCCTTATTTATTTTCTTTTCGGATGAGCTGTCCATTGGTGAAAGTGGGGTGTTTGCAGATGACATGATACTATACATAGAGAATCCTAAAGATGCTACCAGAAAACTACTAGAGCTAATCAATGAATTTGGTAAAGTAGCAGGATACAAAATTAATGCACAGAAATCCCTGGCATTCTTATACACTAATGATGAAAAATCTGAAAGCGAAATTAAGAAAACACTCCCACTTACCATTGCAACAAGAAGAATAAAATATCTAGGAATAAACCTACCTAAGGAGACAAAAGACCTGTATGCAGAAAATTATAAGACACTGATGAAAGAAATTAAAGATGATACAAATAGATGGAGAGATATACCATGTTCTTGGATTGGAAGAATCAGCATTGTGAAAATTACTCTACTACCCAAAGCAATCTACAGATTCAATGCAATCACTGTCAAACTACCACTGGCATTTTTCACAGAACTAGAACAAAAAATTTCACAATTTGCATGGAAACACAAAAGACCCCGATTAGCCAAAGCAATCTTGAGAATGAAATATGGAGCTGGAGGAAGCAGGCATCCTGACTTCAGACTATACTACAAAGCTACAGTAATCAAGACAGTATGGTCCTGGCACAAAAACAGAAATATAGATCAATGGAACAGGATAGAAAGCCCAGAGATAAACCCATGCACATATGGTCACCTTATCTTTGATAAAGGAGGCAAGAATACACAATGGAGAAAAGATAGCCTCTTCAGTAAGTGGTGCTTGGAAAACTGGACAGGTATGTGTAACAGTATGAAATTAGAACACTCCCTAACACCATACACAATAATAAATTCAAAATGGATTAAAGACCTAAATGTAAGGCCAGACACTATCAAACTCTTAGAGGAAAACATAGGCAGAACGCTCTCTGACATAAATCACAGCAAGGTTCTTTTTGACACACCTCCTAGAGAAATGGAAATAAAAGCAAAAATAAACAAATGGGACCTAATTAAACTTAAAACCTTTTGCACAGCATAGGAAACCATAAGCAAGACCAAAAAACCACCCTCAGAATGCGAGAAAATATTTTCAAGTGAAGCAACTGACAAAGGATTAGTCTCCAAAATTTACAAGCAGCTCATGCAGCTCACTAACAAAAAAACAAACAACCCAATCCAAAAATGGGCAGAAGACCTAAATAGACATTTCTCCAAAGAAGATATACAGATTGCCAACAAACACATGAAAGAATGCTCAACATCATTAATCATTAGAGAAATTCAAACCAAACTACAATGAGATATCATCTCACACCAGTCAGAATGGCCATCATCAAAAAATCTAGAAACAATAAATGCTGGAGAGGGTGTGGAGAAAAGGGAACATTCTTGCACTGTTGGTGGGAATGTAAATTGATACAGCCACTATGGGGAACAGTATGGAGGTTCCTTAAAAAACTACAAATAGAACTACCATACGACCCAGCAATCCCACTACTGGGCATATACCCTGAGAAAACCATAATTCAAAAAGAGTCATGTACCAAAATGTTCATTGGAGCTCTATTTACAATAGCCAAGACATGGAAGCAGCCTAAGTGTCCATCAACAGAAAAATGGATAAAGAAGATGTGGCACATATATACGATGGAATATTACTCAGCCATAAAAAGAAACGAAGTTGAGTCATTTGTAGTGAGGTGGATAGACCTAGAGTCTGTCAGACAGAGTGAAGTAAGTCAGAAGGAGAAAAACAAATACTGTATGCTAATACATATATATGGAATCTAAGAAAAACGTCATGAAGAGCCTAGGGGTAAGACGGGAATAAAGACACAGACCTACTAGAGCATGGACTTGAGGATATGGGGAGGGGGAAGGGTAAGCTGTGACAAAATGAGAGAGTAGCATGGGTGGACATATATATACTAACAAACGTAAGGTAGATAGCCAGTGGGAAGCAGCCGCATGGCACAGGGAAACCGGCTCGGTTCTTTGTGGCTGTCTGGAGGGGTGGGATAGGGAGGGTGGGAGGGAGGGAGACAAAGAGGGAAGAGATATGGGAACATATATATATGTATAACTGACTCACTCTGTTATAAAGCAGAAACTAACACACCATTGTAAAGCAATTATACCCCAATAAAGATGTTAAAAAAAAAAAAACTGAATCAAGAAGAAATAGATAACTTGAACATACTGATCACTAAAAGCAAAACAGAATCTGTAATTTTAAAACAACTCCCTACCAACAAAAGTCCAGGATCAGATGGTTTCACAGGCAAATTCTACCAAATATACAAAGCAAAACTTACACTGATTCT